>NC_090398.1:65614625-65862125 GCF_036365525.1 Heterodontus francisci | reverse complement strand
TGTCATGGGTGACTTCAACTTCCCTTATATTGATTGGAACCTCCTTAGTGCAAATAGTTTGGATGGATCAGTTTTTGTCAGGTGTGTCCAGGAAGGTTTCCTGACACAATATGCAGATAGGCCGTCTAGAGGGGAGGCTATGTTGGACTTGATGCTTGGCAACGAACCAGGCCAGGTGGCATCTCTCGGTGGGAGAGCATTTCGGTGATAGTGATCACAACTCCCTGACCTTTACTAAAGTCATGAAGAGGGACAGGAGCAGACGGGATGGGAAAATATTTAATTGGGGGAGGGGGAATTACAATGCTATTATGCAGGAACTGGGGAGCATAAATTGGGAACAGATATCCTCAGGGAAATGCACGACATAAATGTGGAGCTTGTTTAGGGAGCACTTGCTGCGACTGCTGGATAGGTTTGTCCCGATGAGGCAGGGAAGGGATGGTAGGGTGAAGGAACCTTGGATGACAAGAGATGTGGAACAGCTAGCCAAGGGGAAGAAGGAAGCTTACTTAAGGTTGAGGAAGCAACGATCAGACAGGGCTCTAGAGGGTTACAAGGTAACCAGGAAGGAACTGAAGGATGGACTTAGGAGAGCTAGAAGGGGACATGAAAAAGTCTTGGCGGGTAGGATTAAGGAAAATCCCAAGGCGTTCTACACCTATGTGAGGAACAAGAGGATGGCCAGAGTGAGGGTAGGGCCGATCAGGGATAGTGGAGGGAACTTGTGCATGGAGGTGGAGGAGGTAGGGGAGGTCCTAAATGAATACCTTGCTTCAGTATTCACTAGTGAGAGGGACCTGGTCGTTTGTGAGGACAGCGTGGAACAGGCTGATATGCTCGAACAGGTTGAGGTAAAAAGGGGGATGTGCTGGAAATTCTGAATGATATGAGGACAGATAAGTCCCCGATGACAGACGGGATATACCCAAGGATATTACGGGAAGCGACTGAAGAGATTGCTGCTCCTTTGGAGATGATCTTTGCGTCTTCACTGTCCACTGGAGTAGTACCGGATGATTGGAGGGTGGCAAAATGTTATTCCCTTGTTCAAGAAATGGAATAGGGATAACCCTGCGAATTATAGACAAGTCAGTCTCACGTCGGTCGTGGGAAAATTATTGGAGAGGATTCTGAAAGACAGGATTTATGATTATTTGGAAAAGCATGGTTTGATTAGAGACAGTCGGCATGGATTTGTGAGGGGCAGGTCATGCCTCACAAGCCTTATTGAATTCTTTGAAGATGTGACAAAACACATTGATGAAGGAAGAGCAGTGGATGTGGTGTATATGGATTTTAGCAAGGCGTTTGATAAGGTTCCCCATGTTAGGCTCATTCAAAACGTATGGAGGCATGGGATTCAGGGAAAGTTGGCTGTCTGGATACAAAATTGGCTGGTCCATAGAAGTCAGAGGGTGGTAGGAGATGGAAAGTAATCAACATGGAGCTCGGTGACCAGTGGTGTTCCACAAGGATCTATTATGGGACCTCTGCTCGTTGTGATTTTCATAAATGACTTGGATGAAGAAGTGGAAGGCTGGTTCACAAGTTTGCCGATGACACGAAGGTTGCTGGAGTTGTGGATAGTGTGGAAGGCTGTTGTAGGTTGCAACGGGACATTGACAGGATGCAGAGCTGGGCTGAGAAGTGGCAGATGGTGTTCAACCTGGAAAAGTGCGAAGTGATTCATTTTGGAAGGTCGAATTTGAATGCGGAATACAGGCTTAAAGACATGATTCTTGGTAGTGTGGAGGAACAGAGGGATCCTGGGGTCCATGTCCATAGATCGCTCAAAAAAGCCACCCAAGTTGATAGGGTTGTTAAGAAGGCGCATGGTGTGTTGCCTTTCATTAACAGAGGGATTGAGTTTAAGAGCTGCGAGATTATGCTGCATCTCTATAAGGCCCTGGTTCGACCACACTTGGAATATTGTGTTCAGTTCTGGTCGCCTCATTATCGGAAGGATACGGATGCTTTAGAGAGGTTGCAGAGGAGATTTACCATGATGCGGCCTGGACTGGAGGGCATGTCCTACGAAGAAAGATTGAGGGAGCGAGGGCTTTTCTCATTGGAGCGAATAAGGATGAGAGGTGACTTGTTAGAGGGGTACAAGATGATGAGAGGATAGCCAGAGACTTTCTCCCAGGGTAGAAAGTGCTATCACCAGGGGGCATAATCTTAAGGTGATTGGAGAAAGGTTTCGGGGAGATGTCAGAGGTAGGTTCTTTACACAGAGAGTGGTGGGTGCGTGGAATGCGCTGTCAGCGGTGGTAGAGAAGCAGATACATTAGGGGCCTTTAAGCGACTCTTGGATACGTACATGGATGATCGTAGAATGAAGTAGGTAGTTAGTTTGATCTTAGAGTAGGTTAAAGGTTGGGAACAACATCATGGGCCGAAATGCCTGTACTGTGCTGTACTGTTCTATGTTCTATCTTCTATATATGCAGGCGAAAACGAATACACAGAGATCACACACTAGCACTGAGCCACACATACACGCAGGCACACACACACATAAGCATCGCCCCACTGGCACTGAGCCTGATACACACACACTCATACACAGATACACGCACACGATCACATCACAGGCACTGGGCCGTAGATAAACGCACGCTTGCACACACAAAGACAGAAGGATCACACCCAAGGAACTGAGCAAAATATGCAAACTTACACCCATATCACACCCCTGGCACTGAAGCAGACAGTCACACAAACACACACACACACACACACACACACACACAATCATCTCACCCCAGGCATTGTGTCCGATACAAACAGACACACACATACACACTCACACATGCAGATAACAACACAGGCACCGAGGCAGATACGCACACAAAGGCGTGCACACTCACACAAGCTCACAAACAGACGCACAGGCACACGTAGCTCACACGACAGGCAGTGGGACACATACACACACACACTTTACACGCCAGGCACTGAGTCAGACACTAACAGACACACAAAGAAGCACATACGCACACACACAGACGCAAATCACACACAGGCACTGGGTGGACACTGAACCAGACATACAGATGCACATTCACACAGAGGTCACACCCCAGCCTCTGAGCCTGACGAACAGAAAAATACACATACACGCAGACAAAAATGGACACACAGAGATCACATCCCAGAACTGAGCCACACACAAACAAAAACACACACACATACACATCCCACCTCAGGCACTGAGCCTGATACACACACTCACACATGCACCTTGGCAGATTACACCACAGGCATCGAATCAGACGCACAGACCTACACACACATAAACACATGGCACACCAGGCACTGAGCCAGATTCAAACAGATACCCACACACACGCTGCTCACATCCCAGTCAGTGAGCCAGATACAGACTCAAACAGAAACAGAGATCACACCCCAGGTACAGAGCCAAAAACAAACAGACAGATCACACCCCTGTCACAGAGCCAGATATACCCACAGGCACACGCAGACACACATATCACAGCCCAGACACTGAGAAAAAATATATGTAGACACACACTCACAGACACACACACATAAAAACACACGCAGACGACACCCCAGGTACTGAGCCAGGCACACACACACATATCACACCACAGCCACTGAGGCAGATATACATACACACACAGACACAAACATACACACACACACATATATCACACCCCACGCACAGAACCAGAGACATATGCAAATACAAACAATCTTCACTCGCCTGGCACTGAGTCAGATACAAACAGACACATGCGGACGCGCACAAATACACACACACACACGCACATACACGCTCGCAGATGACACCACGGGCATTGAGACAGATAGCCAGACAGACAAATGCGCAAACACACGTACACACACACGCATATCACACCCTAAGCACTGACCCAGGTATATAGGGCGGCACAGTGGAGCAGTGGTTAGCACCGCAGCCTCACAGCTCCAGCAACCCGGGTTCAATTCTGGGTACTGCCTGTGTGGAGTTTGCAAGTTCTGCCTGTGTCTGCGTGGGTTTCCTCCGGGTGCTCCGGTTTCCTCCCACATGCCAAAGACTTGCAGGTTGATAGGTAAATTGGCCATTATAAATTGTCACTAGTATAGATAGGTGGTAGGGAAATATCGGGACAGGTGGGGATGTTTGGTAGGAAAATGGGATTAGTGTACGATTAGTATAAATGGGTGGTTGATGTTCGGCACAGACTCGGTGGGCCGAAGGGCCTGTTTAAGTGCTGTAATCTAATCTCTAATCTAATCTAATCATAAACACATACAAACGCTCTTAACACGCCAGGCACTGAATCAGATAAACAGACACACAAATACGCAGATCAACCCACAGGCATTGGGACAGCTGGACAGACAAAGGCACAAATACACATACATACACACACCTACATACACAAATGCACGCACGCGCACACATCATAGGCGAGGCACTGAGCCAGAAAAACACACATGCACACTCTTTTCACGGCCGGAACTACGTCAGATACAAACCGACAGACAAACACACAGACAAACCCAAACACACATACACACACGCGCGCATAGACACATGCAGATCACATCACAGGGACAGACAGACATGGACACACACACAGCCACAAACTCTTACCATACCAGGCACTGAGCCAGATATAAACAGGCAAACACACACACACACACACACACACACACACACACACACACACACACAGATCAAACCCCAGGATCAGAACCAGATACACAGACACACAAGCATATCATACCACAGGCATTGAGACAGACAAACACACACGCACATATGCACACACACACACACACACACATCACACTCACACATACAAACACACAAACACAAATCACATCCCAGGCACTGAACCAGATTTATACACACGCATACACAGATGCACACACTCTTTACACGCCAGGTGTAATCAGGCAGACACACAGAGAAAATGTAGATAACACCACAGACATTGAGACAGGCAGACAGTGACACACGTGCACACCCACACACACCCACACACACAAACACACACACACACACGCACACACGCACAGACACACACACACACTGCCTGGATGGCCCTGGTGTACTCGCCATACTTACCTGGGGTGCTGTTCTGTATTACCAATAATGGCACCGACTGGCTTACTGCCCCTGGTGTCCTCGCCACACTGATCTAGTATCTAGTGATCTAGCGATGGTCCTGAACCCAGACCTGGTGTAGTACTGGCAGTTCCACTGCTCCCGATGGTGTTGCTAATACTCCTGAGCTGTTGACCCTCTGATTGTTCAGTAGTGTTGCCAGGCGGCATCCCCATGCATAAGAGGATGTGAACCATGGTACCAGGCAGTTAGTTGACCGGGCGCCACGGAATTGCACCGGGTGGGGGCTCCGCAATGCTGAGGCTTTGCTGTCCTCACCTTTTCATCTATTGTCGGGACCCCCGTTGTCTCCACTAAATTCACCAGCCTGTCACCAGCAGAAAATCCTGTCACTGGAACAATAATTTGATACGCAATGAATGTGGTAACAAATGTACAAATGGCACCCCGAAATCCTTCAAATTATTCATTTTGCTCGTAATCTTGTGTAAATGTCCTCATAATTCCCCTTGTTTACACTTAACTTGACATGTACATGCTGTTCTCCCTTCACCAGCTACAGCAGGAATGCTGTGAACAACAGATGCCCCTCTATGTTGCTTTCATTGATCTCACCAAAGCCTTTGACCTCTTCAGCAGACGTAGTCTCTTCAGACTACCAGAAAAACTCGGATGTCCACCAAAGCTATGAAGTATCATCGCGTCATTCTATGACAATATGAAAGGCACAATTCAGCATAGCAGCGTCTCATCAGACCCCTTTCTTATCCTGAGTGGCGTGCAACAGGGCTGAGTTCTCGTACCTACATTGTTCGGGATCTTCTTCTCCCTGCTGCTCTCTTTTACGTTTAAGTCTTCAGAAGAAGGAATTCTCCTCCACACAAGATCAGATGGCAGGTTGTTCAACCTTGCCCGTCATAGAGCGAAGACAAAAGTTGGGAATGTCCTCATCAGGAACTCCTCTTTGCTGACGATGCTGCATTAACATCCCACACGGAGGAGTGTCTGCAGAGACTCATCGACAGGATTGCGGCTGCCTGCAACGAATTTGGCCTAACCATCAGCCTCAAGTAAACGAACATCATGGGACAGGACGTCAGAAATGCTCCATCCATCAATATGGGCGACCACGCTCTGCGAGTGGTTCATGAGTTCATCCACCTAGGCTGAACTATCACCAGTAACCTGTCTCCCGATGCAGAAACCAACAAGCAGATAGGAAAGGCATCCACTGCTATGTCCAGACTGACCAAGAGGGTGTGGGAAAATGGTGCACTGACACGGAACACAAAAGAACACAGAAGGCCGAGTGTATCAAGCCTGTGTCCTCAGTACCTTGCTGTACGGCAGCGAGGTCCGGGCAATGTATGTCAGCCAAGTGAGTTGTCTCAACCGATTCCATCTTCGCGGCCTCCTGAGAATCCTTGGCAGCACCGTATCTCCAATGCAGAAGTCCTCGGGGCAGCCAACACCCCCAGCATATACACCCTACTGAGCCAGCGCCGCTTGAGATGGCTTGGCCATGTGAGCAACATGGAAGATGGCGGTATCCCCAAGGATGCATTGCACAGAGAACTCGTCACTGGTATCAGACCCACCGGTTGTCCAGAGCTGGTGGACAGCCAAAAAGGCGGAGCTAAAGAGTGGCGAGTCAAAGAGTCAAAGCGCAAGGAGAGAGCCAACTGTGGAACAGCTCCGACTGCCAATTTTATCTGCAGCGCCTGTGGACGAGTCTGTCACTCTGGAAGGCCTTTATAGCCACTCCACAAACCACTGACTACCTCTAGGCACTTACCCATTGTTTCCCGAGACAAGGAGGCCAAAGAGAGGAAGACAGTTAACTTAGTGACGGTTGAGATTATTTGTTTCATTGATTTTTCAGTGGACTCATTTCAAACTATTGTTTTGAAATAATTGAATTCCGTGCTGCCTGTCACAGGTGAGGGAATCTCTCAGTCAGTCCAACATTTAATTTTCGATACAAGAGCAAAGTGTTGCAGATGCTGCAAATCTGGAATAAAACCAGAAAATGCTGTAAATATTCAGCGTGTGTGGCAGCATCAGCGGAGAGAGAAACCAAATTAATGTTTCAGGTCTATGACCCTTCATGAGAACTGGGAGAGATTAAAGATGGAACAGTTTTTTTTTAAACCAGACCGTGAAAGGAAGGAGCAGAAGGATTACGATCAACATTGAGTTTAACAATTTCAGATTTATTTTTTGTTATTTAATCTCTCCTGCCTTCCACCGTATCACAGATCTTCCCATTTGTCCAATCATTTTAATACATCACTGGATACAGGAACGCATTTATAAATCTCAATAAGTCATCAATCAAACGGGTAACTTTGCTCCAGCCTGATGTCTAATTTCTCTGTTTATTTCTCTTCCTCACAGTTAACTTGCTGACGATTGGGATCCTGTCTCGGGGAAAGTGCGGCCTCTCCCACTGTGTCACTCGCTACCTGGTGGCCATGTCAGCGGCGGATCTACTGGTCATTATCCTGGACCTGATATTGAGGCACATTCCCATTGTTTATCTGGAACAGTTTCGGTACCTGTATGACATCCACGTGTGTAATATCCACGCCGTCCTGCTTTACGCAGCCACAGACTGTTCTGTCTGGTTCACCGTCACTTTCACCTTTGATCGATTTGTGGCCATTTGTTGCCACAAGTTGAAAAGTAAATATTGCAGTGAGAAAACTTCGGCTGTGATTGTGGGAACAGTGACTGTGCTGAGCTGTTTAAAGAACATCTTCTGGTATTTTCTATTAACAGGTCGGTATTGGCTGGTGAATCAACCCTGGTTTTGTGTGGCAAAAGTGGAGTTTTGGTCTTCTCGTGCCTGGGGAACGATCGAGTTCCTGCACAACATTATAACCCCGGGGCTCCCATTTGTGCTGATTCTGCTACTCAACGCTCTCACCGTCAGGCACATTTTAGTGAGCAGCAGAGGACGCAGGAGACTCCGGGCTCATAACAATGGGGAGCGTCGCAGAGATCCAGAGATGGAGAGTCGAAGGAAATCCATAATTTTACTGTTAGTTATCTCGGGGAATTTCATCCTGTCATGGGCAGTGTTTATGGTGTGGTCTTTATGGTACCGGATGTGGTATTTGGGGTATCGGTCTGTATTTTTACCTTTGTATCTGCGGGAAGTCGGCTTCATGCTGCAGCTCCTGTGTTGCTGCACAAACACTGCGATTTACGCTGTGACCCAGACTCAGTTCAGAGAGCAGTTGAAGAATGTGCTGAAACATCTCTTTACTACAATCAGTAAATTTATTCAATGATCCGAGGAACTGAATGACTATTTCCAGAAAGTGGAGGGCGGGGCCTGTCACAATAGACAGAGCGGGGGGACGGGCCCGTCACTATGGAGACATCACGGGGCGGGGCCTATCACTATCGAGGCTGAGAGAGGAGACGGGACCTGAAGCGAAGGCGCGGGGGAGTGGGGGCGGGTCCTATTACCTATAGTGACCCTGTGTGCTGGCGGGGCCTGTTTCCCATGGTGACGGGGAGTGGGGGTGGGGCTGTTTCCCATGGTGATGGGGAGTGGTGTGGGGCCCGTTCTATACAATCATTTATACCTTTATATTATTTAGGATCGTTTATCAATATTTAAAACCATTTGTAATTATTTATACATCTTTATTCCCCTTTATAACCTCTTTAATACTTGCTGACCATTTATAATCCATTTAATCCTGTATAACACTTTCCAATCATCCATTCTCTTTTGTAACTGTTTGTAATCCTTTATCACACTTTATGATCTTTTCTGAGCCTTTATCCTCATTTATTTTCGGCTGTGTTTGCTGAAAACGCAACCACTAAGTGGTGCTGTACTTGTACTTGCGCACATGTAGTCTCTTCAACTGGAACGTCAGTGTCTGTGACTTTCAGGCAGCTGCCAGGATTAAAGATGGTGTTGCTCAATTTATCACAGGAAATGCTTCTGGTTAGATCGGTCCAGCAAACTAACCTTATATTAAGTTGGATGGCAACACAGTAATCTGCTTCTAGTTACAGGATACTAACTGCACTCCTCAGTTCCATTTAATATTCCAGTATTCCCATTAAATATCAAAGGAATTTTATGATGGCATTTCCATTGGAAGGTAGTGAATTGTCATCCCGATCGAAAATCGGGCAGAATATAATATGTGCTGCCAATTCAATATTGTGATTCCTTTATGTAACTGACCAGGACTGATTTCACCCAAAGGCAGCTCTCCCGCCACCCACCACCACCCCCCCCCCCCCCCCACCGCTACTCGCTTTCTCCTCCCTCCTCCCCAGCAGCCGCTTCCCCTCAGCGCACCACTTACTCCAGACCTCCCTACTCCTGGTCACTACCCTGCCCGATGGTTCCCCACTCGAACCACCCAGCTCTGCAGCTACTCACTCCCCGCTTCCCCCCCACCCCACGCCATCCCCAGCTGCTAGCTTTAGACGGCACCGCTTCCCTCCTCTGGGCCACTCCACCCACGTTTCATCTGCACGCACTGCCCAAGAAGCAAGGCAGGCTGGAAGGGGATGGAAGTGGCGCGGCGAGAGCTAACGTCTGGAGTGGGGGGTCGAGTTGGAAGCGGGGAGCGAGACGCCCGAGCGCGGGGTGGTGTGAAGCGATGGGTGGGGAAGAATCGGGCAGGGAAGTGAGGGGAAGCAGCGAGGACTGGTGCCTGTTGCCGAGGGGTAAAGCATCTAGTGGGGTGGGATCGAGTGGCAGGCATCGTGCTCCAGCCTTAACGTTTCCCATTTCACCTCATCCTGCAGCCGAGTGGGGTTGGTGACGCTGGATACCCGATAGCGCTTTATCGGGCATGCGCGAAGATGGGCCAGGCAGGGATCCCACAATGACATTGGCTCTGCGTGATGACATCATCCCATGCAGGCGCCACATCGTCATGCTAAGATGTAGCTACGCACGTGTGTCGAATGGTGCATACTGATGACGTCAGCGGGCCCTTGCGTTGTCAGAATCACTTGGTCATTTAAAATGGTCGCAGTGCATATCACATAAAATGAGCACGATGCATGTCTCTTAAAATAGTTGCACTGCATGTCACTTGTAGAGTCTTACAGTATAATATCACAGAAAGAGACACTTTTGCCCAATGCGCCTATGCTGACCATCAAGCTCGCATCCAAACTAATCTCATTTTCCTCCACTTGGCCCACAGCCTTGTAGGCTATGACGTTTCAAGTGCTCATCTAAACACTTCTTAAATGTTGTGAGGCTTCCTGCCTCGACCACCTCTTCAGGCAGTGCGTTCCAGTTTACAACCACCTTCTGGGTGACCTTTTTTCCTTCAACTTCCATCTAAACCTCCTGCCCTTGACTATAAATCCATGCCCCCTGGTTATTAACCCCTCCAGTAAGGGAAAAGGTTTCTTCCTATCTATCCTATCAATGCCCCTCATATAATTTTGAATAGCTCAATCAGGTTCCCCCCATCAGCATTCTTCATTCCAATAAAAACAACCCCAGCCTATCCCGTCTCTCTTCATAGCTGAAATGCTCCAGCCCAGGCATCAGCCTGGTGAATCTCCTCTGCAACCTCTCCAATGCAATCACATCCTTCCTATAGTTTGTTGAGCAGAACTGTACACAGTGCTCCAGCTGTGGCCAAACTAGTGTTTTATATAATTCCATCATAACCTCCCTGATCTTATATTCCGTGCCTCAGCTAATAAAGGCAAGTATCCCATATGCCTTCCTAACCACCTTATCTACCTGTGCTGCTGCCTTCAGTGATCTGTGGACAAGCACACCAAGGTCCCTCTGACCGTCCATACTCCCTATGGTCCTACCAACTTTGTGTGTTCCATTGCCTTGTTAGTCCTTCCAAAGTGCATCACCTCAAACTTCTCAGAATTAAACTCCATCTGCCACTCTCTGCCCATCTTACCAGCCCATCTATATTATTCTGTATTCTAAGGCTTTCCTCCTCACTATTTATGACACCACCAATTTCGTGTCATAGGCGAACTTACTGATCATACCTCCCATTTTCAGGTCTAAATCATTAATATGCCTGCAAACAGCAAGGGTTCCAGCACCGATCCCTGCTGTACACCACTGGTCACAGGCTTCCAATCGCAAAAAACAACCCTCGACCATCACCCTCTGCCTCCTTTAATGAAGACAATCTTGAATCCAATTTGCCAAATTACCCTGGATCCCATGGGTTCGTACCTTTTTAACCAATCTCCTATGCGGTACCTTATCAAAAGCCTTTCTAACCCTAAGCCAAACGCTAACTCTAACCCTAAGTGGTACCGAATCCCCCTCAGAGACAACGAAAGAGCGATTTCAAGCCAGGCCTGTGTTAATGTCAACTGGAATAGTACTGATTACCACTCTCATAGCAAGAAAGAGCCAGTTCATACCAGACCTGTCATCTTTAAAGGCACTGAGTACAACTCACGCACCAGGCAGTGGTCAATACAAACCAGGCATATGTTAATCTCAGTTTGAATGGTACTGAGTCCCCCTCACACAGCAGGAAAGGGCCTGTCAATGCGGGTCTGTGTTGATCTTATCTGGAATGGTAGTGCGTCGCATGCACACACCAGGAAAGGGCCAGTTCAAACCAGGGCCGTGTTAATCCATGCTGAAAGGTACTGAGTCCCATGCACACACCAGGGGAAGTGCTAATTCAAACCAGCTGGAATGTTATTGAGTACAACTCACACACCAAGGAACTTCAAATTTCAATTAGGCCTGTGCTGATTCCATCAGGAGTGGTACTGAGTCCACCTCACCCACCAGGAAAGGGCTATTTCAAACTATGAGTGAGGCAGGTAGAGACATCCAGGTGGTAGTGTTGCACGAGCCTCAGCCCTTGCCCTTGTCTAACAGGTTCGAGATTCTTGCTCCCTGTGTGGACGAGAGCAGGGCCTGTAAGGAGGATAAGCAAACTGACCATTGCACCCTCGTACAGGGAGTATTCAAGTCGGGGCAGAAAAGATAAATGTAGTTGTAATCGGGGATAGTATAGTTAGGAGCATAGACACTGTTCTCTGTGGCCAGGATCGAGAGGCCGGAAGGCTTTGTTGCCTACCTGGTGCCAGTGTTCAGGATATCTCATCTGGGCTGCAGAAGAACTTGGAGTGGGAGGGGAAAGATCCAGTTGTTGTGGTCCCCATGGATACCAACGACATAGGTAGAAGGTGGACAGAGTTTCTGTTCAGGGAATATGAGCAGCTGGGAGCTAAAGTTAGAAGCAGAACCAATAGGGTAATAATCTCCAGATTACTACCTGAGCCACGAACTAATTGGCACTGCATCAATAGGACTAAAGAGGTAAATGCGTGGCTCAAAGATTGGTGTGGGAGAAATGGCTTCGAAATCATGGGACATTGGCATCAGTACTGGGGACGGAATGAGCTGTTCCAATGTGAAGGGCTCCACCTGAATCAAGCTGGGACAGAATCCTGGCGAATCGCATAATTAGGGCTGTAGATAGGGCTACAATCTAAATAGTGGGGGCTGGGGGTGGGGTGGGGGAGGGTTCAGTTGCATGGAAAATTAGGAAGTCAAAGTTAAAGGTCAAGGTAGGAGTGCAGGTTAGTGATGATGCTGATTATTACCAGAAAAGAAAATAGCATGGACAGAACGTATGAACGTCATATTGCAGCAAGGAATCGGACAAGAGTATGGGAATTTGATAATAGAACAGACTTAAAGGCTTTGTATCTGAATATATGAAGCATTCGAAATAAAATTAATGACTTAACAGTGCAAATAGAGACGAGTAGGTAAGATTTAGTGGTGATTACTGAAACGTGGTTGCAGGGAAATCAGGTTAAGGAATTGAATATCCAAGGGTACTCAATATTTCGGAAGGATAGGCACGATGAAAAGGAGGTGGTGTAGCTTTGTAGGTAAAGGAAGAGATCAGTGCTGTAGTGAGAAATGATATCAGCACTGGGGATCAAGATGTAGAATCAGTCTGGGTAGAAATAAGAAATAGCAAGGAAAAGAAATCCCTGGTGGAAGTAATCTATTGCTCCCCAAACAGTAGTTCCGCAGTGGGGCACTGTGTAAACCAAGAAATACTGGGGGCTTGTATGAAAGGGACGGCAATAATCACGGGTGATTTTAACATGCATATCGACAGGATTAATCAAATTTGCAAGGGGAGCCTCGAGGGAGAGTTCATTGAATGTATTAGAGGTTTTTTTTGGAGCAATATGTTGTGGAACCAACCATGGAGCAGGCTATTGTAGATTTGGTATTGTGTAATGAGTAATGTGTAATGATCTCATAGTAAAGGAACCTCTCGGGAAGAGTGATCATAGCATGTTAGAATTTCAAATTCAGTTTGATGGCGAGAAACCGGAGTCCCACACTAGCGTTCTGCAGTTAAGCAAAGGTAATTACATAGGCATGAGGACAGATTTGGTCCGAGTGAACTTGGCTGGAAGACTAAAAGGTAGGACAGTTGATGAGCAATGGCAGATTGTTAAGGACATATTCAATTCCTCCCAACTAAACTATATTCCAGAGAGGACAAAAGATTGTAAGAGGGGAAAAAACATCCATGGCTAAGCAAGGTGGTTATGGTTAACATAAAGACAAAAACTAAGGCATACCATATTATCACGACCAGTGGCAGCGGGAAAATTGGGAAAATTATAAAGATCAACAAACGGTTAATAAAAATGTAACAAAAAGAGCAAAGATAAATAATGAAAGAAGACTAGCGCAAAATATAAAAATGGACAGCAAAAGCTTCTATATGTATAAAAAAAGGGAATGGAGTACCTAAATCCCTTGGAGGATGAGACTGGGAAGTTGAAAGTGGGAAGCACAGAAATGGCGGAAACGTTAAATCAGTATTTTGTCTCCGTTTTTACGGTGGAGGACATTAGTCCCATCCCAATAGTAACAGGTAATGCAGACGTTATCGAAAGGGAGAAACTTATTACAATCACTAGCGAAAAAGTACTGAGCAAACTATTGGGTTTAAAGGCAGACAAGTCCCTAGGGCCTGATGGCCTACATCCAAGTGTCTTAAGAGAAGTGGCAGCGGAGATAATAGGTCCATTGTTTATAATATTGTAAACTTCCCTGGAGGCGGGAAAGATTCCAGTGAATTGGACAAATGCAAATATAAAGCCCATATTCAAAAAGGGAGGGAGGCAGACAGTAGGAAACTATAGACCAGTTAGTTTAACATCTGTCATTGGGAAATTGCTAGAATCCATTATTAAGGAAGTAATAACAGGGCATTAAAAAGTCAAAATGCAATCCATCAGAGCCAGCATGGTTTTATGAAGGGTAAATCGCGTTTCCTAATTTGATAGAGTTCTTCAAAGCTGTCACAAGTAAAGTGGATAATGGGGATCCTGTTAATGTAGTTTATCTGGACTTCCAGAAGGCATTTCATAAGATGCCGCACAAAAGGGTAATACACAGGGTAAGATCATCTGGGGTTAGGGGCAATTTATTAGCTTGAATAGAGGATTGGCTAACCAACAGAAAACAGAGTCGAGGGATCAATGGGTCCTTTTCTAGTTGGCAAGATGCAACTAGTGGGGTACCAAAAGGTTCGGTCCTCGGGCCCCAACTGTTTACAAATTTGCCAAATTTGCAGATGACCACTAAAATAGATGAGATAGTAAGTTGCAATGAAATAATAATAAATTTACAAATGGACATGGATTGGTTAGGTGAATAGGCCAAAATTTGGCAGATGGAGTTTAACGTGGATAAGTGTGAGGTTAGCAATTTTGGTCGGAAGAATAGAAAGGCAAATCGTCATCTAAATGGAGAGAAACTTCAGAATGCTTCGGTGCGGAGAGATCTGGGTGTCCTCGTGCATGAATCACAGAAAACTAGTATGCAGGTGCAGAAGGTGATGAGGAAGGCAGATTGATGTTTGTCATTTATTGCGAAAGCAATAGAATATAGAAGTAGAGAAGTGCTGCTGTAATTGTACAAGGCATTCGTGAGACTACACTTGGAGTATTGCGTACAGTTCTGGTCCCCTGACTTGTGGAGGGATTTAGTTGCATTCGAGGCAGTTCGGAGGATGTTCACTGGATTGATTCCAGAGATGAGGGGGTTGTCTTATGAAGCGAGATTGAGCAGTTTAGGCCTTTACTCTCTGACGTTTAGAAGAATGAGAGGAGATCGTATTGAGTCATATAAGATGATTAAGGGGACTGACAAAGTAGGCGTGGAGAGGATGTTTCCTCTGGTGGAGCAATCTAGAACGGGAGGTCATAGTTTTAGGATAAGGGGTAGCAGATCTAAAGCAGAGATGAGGAGAAATTGCTTCTCTCAAAGGGTCGTGGGTCCGTGGAGTTCACTACTCCAGAGTGCGGTCAATATGACGACATTGAGTAAATTTAAGGAGGAAATAGACAGATTTTTAATTCGAAAGGTGTTGAAGGATTATGGTGAACGGGCAGGAAAGTGGAGTTAAGGCCAAGATGAGATCAGCCATGATCGTTTTGAATGGCGGAGCAGGCTCGAGGGGCTGAATCACCTACTCCTGCCAGCCAGTTCTTATGTTCTTATTAAAGGCCAGTTCAAATCAGGACTGTCTTAACCTCAGCTGGAGTGGTTCTGAGTCCCCCACACCTGGAAAGAGCCAATTCAATGGAGGCCTGTGATAATCCCAGGCGGTGACACGTTCACAATAACAGACATTCCGCAGATGTTGGCCAGTGATTGCATGTTTCAACATGTTCCATCTACATTAACCCGGTAATACCAATGCTTCCTTATTTGTTCCATTTATTTGTGTTGGCAGTGTGAAATCCCGGCTGGTTCCGATATTAATATCATAATGAGTGCTGCTTTCAATGGTTACTGATTCCAAAGTATAAGAGAGAGCATTCTATGTATTTACTATTGAAATAGAAGGCTTAATGAAACGGGAATATTCTGAGTAGAGAACATATACTGTATTTGATTTATTGTGTGATGGTTGGCATTCGTTTAACCCTGTCAAGGCGGTTTTGTTTTCCATTCAGATAAAATTCAGCCTCAGATCATGTGTCTGATTTCTGGAGGCGGATCACAGACTGGTGGAAAATATTCTGTGTTAAATCTGAGAGAATGGTCTGAACTTTTCCAACAGTGTGAACATGCTGAATGTACTTTGTTTCACCATATAAACATCACTATATTTTAATCAATCATCATATTACTGTGTGTTGAAATAACTAGATTTTACTTTTCTCCATATTTTGTCTGGAAGTGTCTGTTTTCTGTTTAATTAATACAAGGAAGAGAATTTATTTAGGGTCATTTTTCTGTCTATACTAATACTGAGATACATTAATCTGCATGGAATAATCAACACTGTCCCAGAGATTAAAACCATTGTTTATTAATGAATAGTTTATATAAAGTCCGTTTTGTAACCGCTTCACTTTCCCATATCCGACTAATGAAGGTTTAGAATACGTCAGGCAACAAAGAAGTGGTCTGTCTCTTTTATCTGCATTTATTTTACGTGCTTCCTCCACTGCTATATACTCGATGTGGACAAATTACTGCAGTTTTATAATGTAATTGTTAATGCACAATGAAAATGACGTTAAAATGATAATAAAATATTTATTCAATGTTTTATTTGGAATTTGTGCCTTTGTCAATATTAATGTCTATATTATGGTTCAAGTACTAAATATACACAAATTCCTAGATACACTAGTTTTACTGCACTACATTATCACTGAGGATTCCAAAGTATGGTGGGAGAGCAGGAGAATCTGACCAGAAATTAATGTATCTTGCTATTTGCATTCCAAATATTTCAGTTATTCATCAATTTAGCGCAATTGTTCCTCAGCCGGGAGAACGACTACACCGAGCATGAAAGCGTGGCTACCCAAAACCCGACTAGACCCGACGACATATGTCGGGTACGGGTCGGGTCGGGTCCCTCTTCCCAGGCCAGCATTCGGCCTCGGGTCGGCTCGGGCTGGACGTGGTCAGTGCTGCCTTACTCCAGGAAGTAGTCTTCAACTGAACATTCAGGTCAAGGTGGGTAAGGTAGAGCCCGGAATACACACTCTGCAGTGAGCCTGTCCATGGCGTCATCGCGCTCATGCTGTAGTATTCATGCATTCAAAAGTGATTCTACACTTCAGCGCACGATGGAGGCTCATGTGTGAAAGTTGTTGGGGGGTGGGTGGGGGTTGCGCCATTGAGATCAAACTCAGATACCCAATTCCATCTGCACCATTCTGCAGGAATAGGCTACGGCCGGAACAGATGAACAGGATCACAATATTTGGACAAGGTAGAGCACAATAACCTGTTTGTTTCAGAATTAGAATTAGAATTAGAACATTACAGCGCACTACAAGCCCTTCGGCCCTCGATGTTGCACCGACCTGTGAAACCATCTGACCTACACTATTCCATTTTCATCCATATGTCTATCCAATGACCACTTAAATGCCCTGAAAGTTGGCGAGTCTACTACTGCTGCAGGCAGGGCGTTCCACGCCCCTACTACTCTCTGAGTAAAGAAACTACCTCTGACATCTGTCCTATATCTATCACCCCTCAACTTAAAGCTATGTCCCCTCGTGTTTGCCATCACCATCCGAGGAAAATGACTCTCAGAATCCACCCTATCTAACCCTCTGATTATCTTATATGTCTCTATTAAGTCACCTCTCCTCCTCCTTCTCTCCAACGAAAACAACCTCAAGTCCCTCAGCCTTTCCTCGTATGACCTTCCCTCCATACCAGGCAACATCCTAGTAAATCTCCTCTGCACCCTTTCCAAAGCTTCCACATCCTTCCTATAATGCGGTGACCAGAACTGCACGCAATACTCCAGGTGCGGTCTCACCAGAGTTTTGTACAGCTGCAGCATGACCTCGTGGCTCCGAAACCCGATCCCCCTACTAATAAAAGCTAACACACCATATGCCTTCTTAATAGCCCTATTAACCTGGGTAGAAACCTTCAGGGATTTATCCACCTGGACACCAAGATCTCTCTGTTCATCTACACTACCAAGAATCTTCCCATTAGTCCAGTACTCTGCATTCCGGTTACTCCTTCCAAAGTGAATCACCTCGCACTTTTCCGCATTAAACTCCATTTGTCATCTCTCAACCCAGCTCTGCAGCCTATCTATGTCCCTCTGCACCCGACAACATCCTTCGGCACCATCCACAACTCCACCGACCTTAGTGTCATCCGCAAATTTACTAACCCACCCTTCTACACCCTCTTCCAGGTCATTTATAAAAATGACAAACAGCAGTGGCCCCAAAACAGATCCTTGCGGTACACCACTAGTAACTAAACTCCAGGATGAACATTTGCCATCAACCACTACCCTCTGTCTTCTTTCAGCTAGCCAATTTCTGATCCAATTTTCTAAATCACCTTCAACCTCATACTTCCGTATTTTCTGCAATAGCCTACCGTGGGGAACCTTATCAAACGCCTTAATGAAATCAATATACACCACATCCACTGCTTTACCCTCATCCACCTGTTTGGTCACCTTCTCGAAAAACTCAATAAGGTTTGTGAGGCACGACCTGCCCATCAGAAAACCGTGCTGACTATCGCTAATGAACTTATTCTTTTCAAGATGATTATAAATCCTGTCTCTTATAACCTTTTCCAACATTTTACCCACAACCGAAGTCAGGCTCACAATCTATAATTACCAGGGCTGTCTCTACTCCCCTTCTTGAACAAGGGGCAATATTTGCTATCCTCCAGTCTTCCGGCACTATTCCTGTCGACAATGACGACATAAAGTTCAAGGACAAAGGCTCTGCAATATGCTCCCTGGCTTCCCAGAGAATCCTAGGGTAAATCCCATTTGGCCCAGGGGTCTTATCTATTTTCACACTTTCCAAAATTGATAACACCTCCTCCTTGTGAACCTCAATCCAATCGAGCCTAGTAGCCTGAATCTCAGTATTCTCCTCGACAACATTTTCTTTCTCTACTGTAAATACTGACGCAAAATATTCATTTAACACTTCCCCTATCTCCTCTGATTCCACACACAACTTCCCACTACTATTCTTGATTGGCCCTAATCTAACTCTAGTCATTCTTTTATTCCTGATATACCTATAGAAAGCCTTAGGGATATCCCTGATCCAATCCGCCAATGACTTCTCGTGTCCTCTCCTTGCTCTTCTTAGCTCTCCCTTTAGATCCTTCCTGGCTGGCTTGTAACTCTCAAGCGCCCTAACTGAGCCTTCACGTCTCATCCTAACATAAGCCTTCTTCTTCCTCTTGACAAGCTCTTCAACTTCTTTAGTAAACCACAGCTCCCTCCATCGACAACTTCCTCCCTGCCTCACAGGTACATACTTATCAAGGACACACAGTTGCTGCTCCTTGAATAAGCTCCACATTTCGATTGTTCCCATCCCCTGCAGTTTCCTTCCTCATCCTACGCATCCTAAATCTTGCCTAATCGCATCATAATTTCCTTTCCCCCAGCTATAATTTCCCCCAGCTCACCCACCTTATTCCGGATGCTCCTGGCGTTGAAGTAGATACAGTTTAAACCAGGTTCTTGCTTGCCAGTGCCCTCTTGCATCCTTGTAACCATTTCCCTGACCTCACTAATCTCAATATCCTGCACACTGGCACTACAATTTAGGTTCCCATTCCCCTGCTGAATTAGTTTAAACACCCCCGAAGAGCACTAGCAAATCTCCCCCCCCCCCCCCCCCCAGGATATTGGTAACCCTCTGGTTCAGGTGAAGACCATCCTGTTTGTAGAGGTCCCACCTACCCCAGAAAGAGCCCCAATTATCCAGGAAACCAAACCCCTCCCTCCTGCAACATCCCTGCAGCCACATGTCCAATTCCGCTCTCTCCCTTTTCTTCACTTCGCTATCACGTGGCACGGGCAACAACCCAGAGATAACAACTCTGTTTGTTCTCGCTCTAAGCTTCCACCCTAGCTCCCTGAATTTCTGTCTTAAATCCCCATCTCTCTTTCCACCTATGTGGTTGGTGCCTATGTGGACCACGACTTGGGGCTGCTCCCCCTCCCCCTAAAGGATCCCAAAAACACGATCGGAGATATCACGTACCCTGGCACCTGTGGGCAACATACCAACCGTGAGTCTCTCTCGTTCCCACAGAGCCTCCTATCTGTTCCCCGAACGGTGGAGTCCCCAGTGACTAATGCTCTTCTCCTTTTCCCCCTTCCCTTCTGAGCAACAGGGACAGACTCTGTGCCAGAGACCTGTACCCCATTGCGTACCCCTGGTAAGTCGTCCCCCACAACAGTATCCAAAACGGTATACCTGTTGTTGAGAAAACGGCCACAGGGGATCCCTGCACTGCCTGCTGGTTCCCTCTCCTTCCCCTGACGGTAACCCATCTACCTACTTCTTTTACCTGAGGTGTGACTACCTCCCCATAAATCCTCTCAATAACCACCTCCGCCACCCGAATGATCCGAAGTTCATCCAGCTCCAGCTCCAGTTTCCTAACACGATTCTCGAGGAACAAAGAACAAAGAGCAAAGAAAGTTACAGTACAGGAACAGGCCCTCCGGCCCTCCAAGCCTACGCCGATCCAAATCCTCCATCTAAACATGTCCCCTATTTTCTAAGGGTCTGTATCTCTTTACTTCGTGCCATTTCATGTATCTGTCTAGATACACCTAAAAGACGCTAACGTGCCCGCGTCTACCACCTCTGCTGGCAAAGCATTCCATGCACCCACCACCCTCTGCGTAATGAAATTTCCACGCATATCCCCCCTAAACATTTCCCCTTTCATTTTGAACTCGTGTCCCCTTGCAATTGAATCCCCCACTCTGGGAAAAAGCTTCTTGCTATCCACTCTGTCTATACCTCTCGTGATTTTGTACACCTCAATCAGGTCCCCCCTCAATCTCCGTCTTTCTATTGAAAATAATCCGAATCTACTCAACCTCTCTTCATAGCTAGCGCCCTCCATACCAGGCAACATCCTGGTGAATCTCCTCTGCACCCTCTCCAAAGCATCCACATCCTTTTGGTAATGTGGCGACCAGAACTGCACGCAGTATTCCAAATGTGGCCGAACCAGAGTCCTATGCAACTGTAACATGACCTGCCAACTCTTGTACTCAATACCCCGTCCGATGAAGGAAAGCATGCCGTATGCCTTCTTGACCACTCTATTGACCTGCGTTGCCACCTTCAGGGAACAATGGACCTGAACACCCAAATCTCTTCTGTACATCAATTTTCTCCCAGGACTTTTCCATTTACTGTATAGTTCACTCTTGAATTGGATCTTCCAAAATGCATCACCTCGCATTTGCCCTGATTGAACTCCATCTGCCATTTCTCTGCCCAAATCTCCAGTCTATCTATATACTGCTGTATTCTCTGACAGTCCCCTTCACTATCTGCTACTCCAGCAATCTTAGTGTCGTCTGCAAATTTGCTAATCAGACCACCTATACTTTCCTCCAAATCATTTATGTATATCACAAACAACAGTGGTCCCAGGAGCTGGAGTTGGGTGCACTTCCCGCAGATGCAGTCAGCAGGGACACTCTTCGCGACCTTTACCTCCCACATTCTACAGGAGGAACATACAACTGCCTTAACCTCCATTCCCTGTATTCTAAATTCCCAACAAATCTACTGAAAAACCAAAAAAAAAAAAGTCAAAACTTGTTAGGTTAGCAATCCAACGGACAGAACTTCTTAAATAAAAAGCTTACCTTATCAACACAACAGAGTCTTTTTTTTTTGGTTGGAGGAGGAGGGTGGGTGGGAGACACTGCACGTGTAGTGTCGCGGGTAAAGCCAACACCCAAATATATTGTTTCTACTTACCCAGCAGTCCCCTTGTCCTCCGAAAACAAAATGGAATTAACTTTTAGACTTGCACTGAAATTGTCCTCTCAGCTGTCAGCTCGCTCCCGCACCTCCGCTACTGTCAAAGCTGCAGTCACCAAAGCTAAAAGTTTGATATCATTAACTTTATAACAGTGGTCAGGTTGGTTTGGGTCGGGTGCAGATAAAGATTAAAGGAATCAGGCCCGGGTAAAGTTTTTGTTGGATGTGGTCGGGTTGGGCCTGAGTCGGGTTTCAGTTTTATACCCGAGCAGGCCTTGAGTGAGAGGCATACTGTCATGGCCAGGTGAATGCAGCTTCTGATGTCTGTCGCAATCCTGCTGAGAGAGGGTTGTGCTAGCGAGAGGGATACTGTCACTGCCAGGTGAATGCAGCATCTGATGTCTTTCTCGCTCCCGGTTAGAGAGAGCAATGATAGTAAGAGGGATCCTGTCACTGCCAGCCGAATGCAGCTTCTGCCGTCTGTCTCACTCCTGGTGAGAGAATGTGGTGAAAGTGAGAGGGATCCGGTCACTGCCATGTGAATGCCACTTCTGCCATTTGTCTCAATCCCGGTGAATGAGGGGCATGAAAGGGAGAGGGATACTGTCCCTCCTCTGTGAATGTGGCTTCTGATGTCTGTCTCACTCCCGCGATGAGAGGGTGGTGAAAATAAGAGGAATACTGTCACTTCCATGTGAAGGCGCATTCACCGGCGGCATACTATCATCATCGAAATTTCCCGTGAAACCACTGGCCTCAGCCTCAGTGGCAATCAGTCAATTATCCCCAGCACCGCCTCCTGCATGGCGATCATTACATGCATCCAAGCCTCTCCACGGTGGTTTGATGCTGTCTATAGTGTACTACATTGTCGTGCAATAGAGATATAAATGTGTTATTGAGAGTGGTATATTGTGTTTGCCTGCTGTGCCAGTTAAATTTGAATAGCTGGTAGTATGTGCAAACCGTGGGGTTTGAGGGTGCAGCTTCAGGCAATGCGATTTGTGTAAGGCTGAGATAACGCATATGAAAGTTGAGTTAAAATCGAGATCGGGTAGAAAATTAAAACCCCACCCGGTCCTAAACCGACAACAGCCAACCCAAACCCAACTCGGGCCCAAGACATTTATTTTCTTTTCATGTCCGAGCCGACCCGAAAATATCAAACATATTATTGAAACTGAGAAAACAAATGTAGATTGAATGGAAATCAATAACACCAGCTAATGGGAATGGCAATTAGTAGTGCAACTGGGGAATCTACATCAGTCATAGTGTGTCAGAGAGTTCCCAAACTCTGATAAGCTGTCTATGGAAGACAGGGCAAGTCAACAAGTGTGAGGATGAGCCTTCCATGTTACGCTTGCATAAGCAGTGAGTTCAGGAAGCCAAACATGGCGCTGTCAGTGAGCATAACCAACTTGTGTCTGTTTCAGATCCTCTGCCACTTACTTCTTGTCTACAGTATCGAGGAAGGCGGTACTTGTAACATTTGTTGCATTCCAATCCCTGTACAATTTGAGCAGACATAGAGAGAACGTTACAGCTTAGTATGGGCCGAGGTTAGAACAGTAGAGGTGAGGTCACCCTGTTGGGAGTCTTTTATAGACCTCCAAATAGTTCCAGAGATGCAGAGGAAAGGATAGCGAAGAGGATTCTCGACAGGGAGAAGAGTAACAGGGTAGTTGTCATGGGGGCTTTAACTTTCCAAATATCGACTCGAAATACTGTAGTTCGAGTACTTTAGATGGTCAGGTTTTGTCCAGTGTGCGCAGGAGGGTTTTCTGACACAGTATATAGACAGGCCAACCAGGGGCGATGCCACATTGGATTTGGTACTGGATAATAAACCCGGCCAGGTGTTAGATTTAGATGTTGGTGAGCACTTTGGTGATAGTGATCACAATTCGGTTAGGGTTACCTTAGCGATGGGCAGGCACAGGTATATACCGCAGGGAAAAAATTATAGCTGGGGGAAAGGAAATTAAGATGCGATTCGGCAAGATTTAGGATGCGTAGGATGGGGAAGGAAACTGCATGGGATGGGAACAATCGAAATGTGGAGCTTATTCAAGGAGCAGATACTGCGAGTCCTTGATAAGTATGTACCTGTGAGGCAGGGAGGAAGTTGTCGAGCGAGGGAGCTGTGGTTTACTAAAGACGTTGAAGCGCTTGTCAAGAGAAAGAAGAAGGCTTATGTTAGGATGAGACGTGAAGGCTCAGTTAGGGCGCTTGAGAGTTACAAGCTAGCCAGGAAGGATCTAAAGTGAGAGCTAAAAAGAGCACGGAGAGGACACGAAAAGTCATCGGCGGATAGGATCAGGGAAAACCCTAAGGCTTTCTATCGGTATATCAGGAATAAAAGAATGACTAGAGTTAGATTAGGGCCAATCAAGGACAGTAGTGGGAAATTGTTTGTGGAATCAGAGGAGATAGGGGAAGTGCTAAATGAATATTTTGCGTCAGTATTTACAGTAGAGAAAGAAAATGTTGTCGAGGAGAATACTGAGATTCAGGCTACTAGGCTAGATTGGATTGAGGTTCACAAGGAGGAGGTGTTAGCAATTTTGGAAAGTGTGAAAATAGATAAATCCCCTGTGCCA
Organism: Heterodontus francisci; assembly: GCF_036365525.1. Classification (NCBI taxonomy): domain Eukaryota; kingdom Metazoa; phylum Chordata; class Chondrichthyes; order Heterodontiformes; family Heterodontidae; genus Heterodontus; species Heterodontus francisci. Next base: position 65,837,591 of record NC_090398.1, on the reverse strand, counting down.
GATGGAATTTATCCTAGGATTCTCTGGGAAGCCAGGGAGGAGATTACAGAGCCTTTGTCCTCGATCTTTATGTCGTCATTGTCGACAGGAATAGTGCCGGAACACTGGAGGATAGCAAATATTGCCCCTTGTTCAAGAAGGGGAGTAGAGACAGCTCTGGTAATTATAGACCTGTGAGCCTTACTTCGGTTGTGGGTTAAATGTTGGAAAAGATTATAAGAGACAGGATTTATAATCATCTTGAAAAGAATAAATTCATTAGCGATAGTCAGCACGGTTTTGTGATGGTAAGGTCGTGCCTCACAAACCTTATTGAGTTTTTCGAGAAGGTGACCAAACAGGTGGATGAGGGTAAAGCAGTGGATGTGGTGTATATGGATTTCAGTAAGGCGTTTGATAAGGTTCCCCACGGTAGGCTATTGCAGAAAATACAGAAGTATGGGGTTGAAGGTGATTTAGAGCTTTGGATCAGAAATTGGCTAGCTGAAAGAAGACAGAGGGTGGTGGTCGATGGCAAATGTTCATCCTGGAATTTAGTTACTCGTGGTATACCGCAAGGATCTGTTTTGGGGCCACTGCTGTTTGTCATTTTTATAAATGACCTGGAAGAGGGTGTCGAAGGGTGGGTTAGTAAATTTGCGGATGACACTAAGGTCGGTGGAGTTGTGGATAGTGCCGAAGGATGTTGTAGGATACAGAGGGACATAGATAGGCTGCAGAGCTGGGCTGAGAGATGGCAAATGGAGTTTAATGCGGAAAAGTGCGAGGTGATTCACTTTGGAAGGGGTAACAGGAATGCAGAGTAGTGGGTTAATGGGAAGATTGTTGGTAGTGTAGATGAACAGAGAGATCTTGGTGTCCAGGTGCATAAATCCCTGAAGGTTGCTACCCAGGTTAATAGGGCTGTTCAGAAGGCATATGATGTGTTTGCTTTTATTAGTAGGGGGATCGAGTTTCGGAGCCACGACGTCATGCTGCAGCTGTACAAAACTCTGGTGAGACCGCACCTGGAGTATTGCGTGCAGTTCTGGTCACCGCATGATAGGAAGGATGTGGAAGCTTTGGAAAGGGTGCAGAGGAGATTTACTAGGATGTTGCCTGGTATGGAGGGAAGGTCATACGAGGAAAGGCTGAGGGACTTGAGGTTGTTTTCGTTGGAGAGAAGGAGGAGGAGAGGTGACTTAATTGAGACATATAAGATAATCAGAGGGTTAGATAGGGTGGATAGTGATAGTCGTTTTCCTCGGATGGTGATGGCAAACACGAGGGGACATAGCTTTAAGTTGAGGGGTGATAGATATAGGACAGAGGTAGTTTCTTTACTCAGAGAGTAGTAGGGGCGTGGAACGCCCTGCCTGCAGCATTAGTAGACTCGCCAACTTTAAGGGCATTTAAGTGGTCATTGGATAGACATATGGATGAAAATGGAATAGTGTAGATCAGATGGTTTCACAGGTCGGCGCAACATCGAGGGCCGAAGGGCCTGTAGTGCGCTGTAATGTTCTAAAAAAAACTTATGACAATGGTGCAGGAAGACTAGCTGGCCCATCAAGACTGAGTCACACCAAGATATTTGGATCATCATGGCTAAACATTTGCTCCCTCTCCCGAACTCACATCTGAATCTACTAGGAGTGGCAAAAAACATAAAAACCCTGGGCCAATGTGGGGCAAAACGTCGTCTCCAATGTCCTGCTGCACTGGCAGTCGAAGAATTTTCCAGGAGATTACATGGACCACGTGTTACCTAGAAATAGACTTACCATCTATATGACGCAATCTTTGTCACATTCAGGAACTGATCGATCTCCCTGTTGAAACTACTGAGAAAGCCAGTATCCACCGCACCAACTGACAATGTATTCCAGAGGCTCTACATTCTCTGGGAAAAGAACCACCTAACATTTCGCCTATTCCTATGCATACGTGATTTGTTATACATTTTTTTTATTTATGCTCATCAATGGTTTTCTGTCTGCAATGTCACTTGTCTGCTATTGTGAACGTGCAGTTGGCAAGTAATGGGGAAACGTCTTACTTTTGAAAATCAATCAACATTACTTCTACAGCCATTAAAGCTTGTTGAAATTATCTACAGTTGAGGGGGAAATATTGCATTAATAATGATACACTATTTAATGTCTTCAAAATGGTTTTGTCATGAACCGAGGTTTCTGGAGATAGGCAACTCTCTATTCACTCTCATGGAACTGAACACCAGCTCTTTCGAATCAGAAGAATACTTAATTCAAGGAACACAAGCTATTAGGTTGACTAATATAGACTGTAACGGCAGATTAATCTCCCAGGGTGTTTTAACTCATTACTGTTGAAGATGTAGAATTCATACTTGGATGGGCAGTGCTGTTTATTCACCGCATATATAGGAAAGAAGAAAGCAGTATGCAGAATGCCAATTAACATCTAGACTCCATACAACAAATATTGGTTCTATGCATTTTGATTTTTCATATTTGCATTTGAAGCAATAGATTATCAAAACTACGATAACCCTCACCCTCTCAGTAATGAGAAATAACTCAGTTGGATCCTGTATTTTGGCTTATCTCATAATTCCTGTGGATTTTTTTTTCCTGCAAGATCCATTGATGTGGTCAAAGGCACTCGCTTTCACTCATGATGTGGCAGCTTTCCAGATGGACATCGCACAACAACTACAACATAATTTTCTACATAAACAATCCCATTATGGAATTCCGTTGTCCACTTTCAATAACCGGGCAGATCAAATTCTTATTTTTTATTTTATTTTTAAAGTTAAGACAAATCATCAACATGCTTACAACCAGGGTGGTCTGGACAGGACACGACAGCTATTTTTCCAAGTATGCTCTTGCAATGTTAAAACAAACAAGTTCATAAATTATATTTTCAGCATTTATTATGCACAAAAAGAGACATTAGTATTCCTTTAGATGCTAATTAAACTCACATGACTGTTACTCAAATTATCCAGTAAATTACTTACCATTTTGGCAGCCACTGTAACTGAAATATGAATGGACCTGACAATCTACCCGGGTTTACTTTGGGCAGAGAAGGCAGCCTCCAATTTCTGTTATTGAATTTCATACTCTAAATTCAGTTTAAATACAATTGCCTTAGAAAAGCAATTCACAAAAATTTCCAGATCAAAACCAGTTCCCACATTTATTTTTTTTTAAATCATAACAGTGAAACTTTTGCTTAAAAATAACACACTTAAGTGTTAATACATAACATGTATTCACCTTGGGGTTTTCACATAGGCGGACATGACAATTGGCACCATGACTGCCAAATGTAAACAGTAAAGTCCAGCCCCACCCGACGCAAGCCCGAATGCTGGACACACAGTGCAGACCTGAATCGACCCGAAACCGACACATGTAGTTTGGCCGGCTTCGGCTCGGGTAGCCAGGCTTTAGTTTGAGTAATAGTTGATATTGATTGTTCAGAGGCGAGTGAAGGAGGTGTGCTGAATGGAGCAGTTGTGTGAGGCTGGTTGTGCAGTTGCTAGGAAGTGACATATGTCGATGCAGTCTGTGCTTAACCACTCGTGTGAGTAATTAAACTTCTTGCAGCACTACATCAAGATCCTCGGTTTCAGTTTGGTGCATTAACTTCCATGGCCCGCATACGTCTCCTGTCCACCTCCAACTCCAGCAACTTTAGTGCAACATTCTAAAAGCTGGGAGCATGCTGTCCTGCCCTTTGCGCCATTCCAGTTCTTTGCTAAACCTTTTTAAATGTTATCCATAACGTTTCAGCCCCTGCTGCCGCTGGAATACGTTTTTCCTTTAAAAAGTGAAGTTTAGCTCTACGTAGTGCAGGCTAGCTTAAGTAGTACTGGTCTGGTACGAACTTCGGCGACATATTGAGCTTTGCAGTCACGAAGCAGCAAGCTCACTGTTGGCTTCACTGTTTAATCATGGAAATGATAAGGCGGCACAAAGTTTGTGCACTACTTGCATCACTGTGAACAGGGACAAGGTCATCAAAATCTCCGTGCCTGATTTCAAGGACTATCAACTTCAGTCCTCTGATATTCCTTCTGTGACCTTATTGTGAGAACACCTTGACCACAAGGACTGCAGCGGGTCCAGATTAAGGCCCACCATTTCCTCATGGTAACAAGGGAAGCGGGTCCTGTTAATGTCACCCATATGTTGGGAACCAATAAACAGAAAATAAAATGGGAATATAATCAATGATTTTGTAATGTGCTAATTAAAATCAGTTGAGGCCTATGATCAGAGTGGAGCATTACTCTCTGCAAAAGAAAATGTACACAAAATGTGGCTCATAAACCCGTTATGTTGGCTTTCCTGCTCTCACATATATCTGAGTGATTATTAACGTTTGGCTCAAAAAACTGCCGATTGTCAACTGTACACATGAAATAAGGTCTCAACAGCTGCTGTTGCAATAAAATAATGGACTCATAGCAGGAAACGAGGCCATTTGGCCCATCGTATCTGTCCGGTTTATTTGAAAGAGCGATCCAAATCAGATTTCCTTGCCTGTTCTTTTCCATCACCCAGTAAATCAACCCCACCCCCTCCTCCGCCACAAATACACACACCATCAGCACCGTCCCCAACACTGTGCTAGCAATTATCCAGCTCAATTTTGCAAATTGTTATTGAATTTGCTTCCACACCCTTTCTGCCAGTAGATTCCAAATCAAAACAACTCCCTGATATTGTACATGAACCCTCTGCACCCTCTCCAAGACCTTGACATCCTTCCTACAGTGTGGTGCCCAGACGTTGATAAAATAATTCAGCCCCAGCCTAACCAGTGATTTATTAACATTACGCATAAGTTTCTTGCTGTGGTACTCTACGTGTCTATTCACAATGATAAATATTCCGTGTGCCTTTGCAAGTTCTCTTACCATTCAAAAATGTGCTTACATGCATAGTCAAATCTATTTTTTACTCCACGGTCTTTAGAATTGTACAGTTAACTTTATATTGACTTACCTCATTATACCTGGCAAAATGATTCCTTTCCCCTCTTTTCTGCATTGCGTTACATCTGCCGTGTGCCTGGCTCTTTCAACAGTTTGTCTATGTCCTCCTAAAGGCTGATACTATCCTGTTTGCTACATTTTCGACTTCCTGCCATCTCAAGTATTGAAATTGTGCGCTGATACATCATTCTATTTCATGTATGTCTGTATATATAAGAGCGGTGGTCCATTCCCTGGGAAGAACACTGTATGTTTGTAGAACTGTTCACCACACTTCTTCTTTAGCTTTGTTCCTTGGCCAATGTCATATGCACACCGTCACTTCCTGTTTACTTACCAGGTTTTTTTACAAGGTCATTAAACTGCATTTTATCACATGCCTATTGTCAGCTTTATACATAACCTAACACGCATTACCCTTATCAACCCTCTCGGTTACTTCATCAAATAATTTGATCACATCCGTGCTGTCTTACATGAAGTAGCCCTTACCAATATTTTCCAGTTCTGAAGAAGGGTCACTGACCTGAAACGTTAACTCTGCTTCTCTCTCCGCAGATGCTGCCAGATCTGTTGAGTATTTCCAACATTTCTTGTTTTTATTGCCACATTCACAATATTTCCCTTTCCGCCCATCAGCCTATCTGCTTCTTAAAGGCTTGTTTATGCCTTTTCTAATTCCAGAATCGTCTAAGTCAATGCTATCCTGAGCAGCCTCCCAGCCTACATGTAGCAGACCACATCAGAAACTCTGCATCTATATGCTAACTCACACCTCGTCCGATTCACCCCTTACCCATGTGCTCACTAACATTCACTACTCCTGATTCGCCAGAATCTTGAGTTTAATATTATCATCTATTTATTCAAATTCATCCACGGTCTTACCTTTCCAATAATTCCAATTTGCCTTCCCTTTCCCCACAGTTGCATAAATCTTTCCCCTTCAATTGTATATCTAATTTCCTTTCTGAAGTTTAGTCCTTCCCCACTCTACCTTACCAAGTCGTTCCCGCTCTGTCTCTCCATTTTTATACCCATCTCTCTCGCTCTCTTTCTCTCTCTCACTGTTTCATGCCAATAAATTCATATTCATAGAATGATGCATATAAGTCCAAGTGCATGAATTGCAAAAGATTAATATGCAGGTACAGCACATAATTAGGAAAGCTAATAGAATGTTATTGTTTATCGAGAGGAAATTTGAATACAGAAGTAAGGAGGTTATGCTTCAGCTATACAGGGCATTGGTAAAGCCACAACTGGATTACTGTGTGCTGTATTACTCTCCTTATTTAAGGAATGATGCAAATGCGTTGGAGGCAGTACAGAGAAGGTTTATGAGAGTAATACCTGGAATGGGCGGGCTGTCTTATGCAGAAAGATTGCACAGGCTAGGCTTGCATCCGCTGGCGTTTAGAAGAGTAAGAGGCGACTTGATTGAAGCATATAAGATCCTGAGGGGTCTTGACAGGGTGGCTGTGGAAAGGATGTTTCCCCTTGTGGGAGAATCTAGAACAAGATGCCACTGTTTAAAAATATGGAGTCGTTCATTTAAGACATAAATGAGGATTTTTTTCTCTCAGAGGTTCATGAGTCTTTGGAATTCTCATCCTCAGAAGGTGGTGGAAGCAGAGTATTTGAATATATTTTTAAAGCAGATATAGAGAGTTTCTTGATAAGCAAGGGGGTGGAAGGCTATCGGGGTAGGGGAAATGTGGAGTAATCAGTTCAGCCATTAACTCTTTGAATAGTGAAGCAGGCTCGAGGAGATGAGTGGCCTACTCCTGCTCCTAATTCGCATGTTTATACATCTGTTTGTATGGTAAAATTACAAAGACATATTGACAGACTAAGTGAATGGACATAACTGTTTGGATTATCTTCCAATGTGTTCAAATGCGAGGTTATTCACTTTTGACCTAAATAAGATAGGGAATATCCTCCATAAATGCTGAAACGTTAAAAATATGGCAAGTCCAATGACACTTGGTTTCCAGGTACATATATCATTACAGTATAATTAATAAGTACAGAAAGTAATCAAAAATAATTCAAAGTTGAAATTTATATTTCGAGTGATAGGATACAAGGGCAAATAATTCTGTTTCAGTTATACAAGTTTAGTTTAGAGATACAGCACTGAAACTGGCCCTTCGGCCCACCGAGTCTGTGCCGACCATCAACCACCCATTTTACACCAATCTACAGTAATCCCATATTCCTACCACATCCCCACCTGTCCCTATATTTCCCTACCACCTACCTATACTAGTGGCAATTTATAATGGCCAATTTACCTACCAACCTGCAAGTCTTTTGGCTTGTGGTAGGAAACCGGAGCACCCGGAGAAAACCCACGCAGACACAGGGAGAACTTGCAAACTCTACACAGGCAGTACCTGGAATTGAACCCGGGTTACTGGAGCTGTGAGGCTGCAGTGCTAACCACTGTGCCACTGTGCCGCCCTCAAAGCCCTGGCGAGACGATACTGGGAATTCTATGAGCAGGTCTCAGAACCACATCTTAGGAAACGTACATATATTTTCCTTAGAGGGTTTGCAGAGTACATTTACCAGAATTGTACCTAGACTTCAATTCTTAAAGTACAGGGAGAGATTACAAAAACCAGGTCACGGGGGTGGATCTATTCCCTCGAAATTACAATGTAGAATGAATTTCATCAACTTGTTAGATGGAAAAGATCGGGTAGAAAAACAACCTGTTTCTGCTGGTTGGGAAATCTAGGGCAACGGGCATAGTAATAAGATTCTGAACAGCTCAGAACATCCATGACGTTATTTTCGCCACTAACAGTAGGAGAATTGTGTTGCTGCACAATCTGTAAACTCATGGCAGGGTGTATCATTCACTTTACTGATACGATCAAGCCACGAGGCCAACCCTTGTTCAATATGAAGCAACATTCTATAGAAAGTGCTAAGTGATCTCAAAGATCTGCATTCCAGCCATATCTAGTTGTGAATAGTAGTCGGCATTTAAATAACTATGCAGAAAAGGAACAATCACAAATATCTCCATCATAGTGGGTTATTCAGCCGAGCACTCCAGTGCAAAAAACAATGCTGAACCATTGTAAGCATCCTCAGGCAGAAGTGCCAAGTGGATGATCCATCTCAGCCTCATTCTCAGGTTCTCATCATCACAGATACCAGTCTTTGACCAAATCAATTTAGCCCACAACATGGCAAGAAACAGCTGAATATTTTCTGTTTGATACAGCTATGGCTGTGGGCCCTGGCAACAACCTGGCTGTAGTACTGACGACTTGTACGCCAGAACTAGGGACCTTGTTTGCTCATTGCTCAACCTACTTAGCCTCGCGCATTGGTACCGGAGGATGTGCTAATTCTGTCGGTGGAATGGCTGTTGGACTAAAATCCCAATCTTAATGACGGCCCATCTTCTGTTCCAGCAGCGTGAGTGAGCAGGACCATCAAACAACTGTTTGCTAACCCTATACTGATCCTCAACAAACACCACCAAACTCACTCTTAGCTCTGTTACACTGCCCCCGGAACCCACTGCAAAGCCCATATACTCTGGAGACTAGTGCAGAGCCTCCAACAACTAAAGTGCCTGGTGCAGAGCCCACGGTACCCCGGCCCCCCTTGCAGGGTCCTCAGAATCCTGGATCCACTTGCAGAGTCTCCAGTACCCCGGACTTTTCCCAGAGTCCCCAGAAACCGGGGCTTTTCACAGAGCCCCAAGTACTCCAGTACTGCAACCTTCATTCAGAGTCCGCAGTACCCAGACACACTTGGAGAGCTCCCGGTAACCCGCCTCTCTTTAAGTGCACGTAGAAATGCAGTCCTATAATGACCTCCAAACCAGCCTCTTCCCCAATGCAGCAATGTTCTAAGCAGCCTGGTCCTCACTGCAATGCGCCCGTTCTACTCAGTCCTGCCAGGTTTTACTTGTCATAAATCCAGAGGGACATAAATGCCACCCACCGTTCACAGAATCGCTCAACGATCATTTTATCAGTTTCAATTATATTTGAATTCCACCATTGTGCTTTACCACCATTGAAAAATAATTCTGGAACCAATGACACAACATCAAATTTCTGGGTGGACGGCTGTGTTGTGATTATCCGTCCCCATAAGCCGGCATAACCAGCTTCTATGCCTACACTAAATTCAGCCCGAGGTCTGTGCGAGCCAAGCTGTTCCAGTGCAGTGACAGCATTGACATCTACTCAACAATGCAGAAAATTGCCCAAATATGTCCTGTCCACAAAAAGCAGGAAAATCTAACCAGGCAAATTGTCAGTCTGTCCCTGTCAGTCTACTCTTAATCATCAGTACCTTGATGGAAGGTGTCGTTAATAGTGCTATCAAGGAGCATTTATTCAGCAGTATTCCACTGACAAATGCTCAGATTGGATTCTTAAAGAACCACTCAGTTACAGATCTCATTATAGCCTTGTTGAAACGTGCACAAAGAAACTAAGCTGAATCAAGAGGTGAAGTGAGAGTAGTTGTCCTTGACAGCAAGGAAGCATTTGACCGACTGCAGCATCAAGAAGCCTTAACACAAGTGGTCACTTAGAATCAGATGGAAACTGTCTCATGGTCAGAGTCGTACCGAGAACAAAGTAAGATGCTATTGGTAGTTGGAGGTGAATCATTGCAGCCTCTGGACATCCCTTCACGAGTTGCTCAGTGTGTGGTCTTAGGTTCAGTCATCTTCAGCATCTGCATCCATGAACTTCCTTCCATTATAAGGTCCGAATTTGGGGTGTTCACTAATGGTTTCACAATGTTTAGTACCATTTACAACTCCTGATTTATGGAAGCCAACCGTGCCTTTTTGCAGCAAGATCTGGGTAATATTCAAGCTTGGGCTAATAACTGGAAAGTCACATACTTGCCACACAAGTGCCAGGTAATGATGATCTCCAAGAGTGAATCGATCCACATTCTCTTGACGTTTAGCGCAATTGGCATGATTAGATACCCCAACATCAACACTCTAACGGTTATAATTGAGCAGAAATCTAACTGGACAAGCCTTAGAAATACAGTAACTACAAGAGCCGGTCAGAGGCTGGGAATTCTGCAGCGAGTAACTCACCTCCTTAAACCCCAATGTCTGTGCACAATTTACAAAGCAAGAGTTAGTAGTGTTATGGAATAATTTGCACTTTCTGGATGAGTACAGATCCAACAACACGCAAGAAGCTCAACAACATCCAAGACAAAGCAATCCTATATATCGTCACCCCATCCATTACCTTAAACCATCACTCCTTCCGTCCTGATCACATAATAGCAGCAATGTGTATAAGCTGCAAGATGCACTGCAGAAACATGCCAAACTTCCTTCAACAGCAGCTTCTAAAGTCACAAAATGTATCCATAATGGCTACCAAATCATATTCATTCGCGATGATTTGTGCCGTTAACTCATCAACCTTGTTACGAATGCTACGAGCATTCAGGTAAAGTGCCTTTATTCTAGCTTTCTTACTCTCATGATTTCCAACATCTCTAATAATAACTCCTGAGTTATCCTTCCTTTCTGCTTCTTTCATAGTCTGCCTTGAACCTAAACACTCCTGCACACATGTTAACCTGCTGCTTACCATCATACTCCCTGTCGTTTTCCCTTTCCCTTCCCCCCGCAGTGACAGAACAAATACTGTCTCTTATTCTAAAAATAAGCAAATAAGAAATAGGAGCATGAGCAGACGATTCAGTGCCTCGAGCCTGTTCATCAATCAGTGCGATGATGGCTTATCTTCTTTCTGATCTCGACTTTCTAGCTTCATTTCCACAACATTTCATTCCCTGAAAGGCAAAATAGATCTGCCTATCTCTGCCTTAAGCACACTGAATGAATGGGCATCCTTCACCCTCTAAAGTAGAGAATTCAAAAGATTCGCAACCCTTTGATTGAAGAAGCTTTTCCTCGTCTGAGTGAAGACTGAGCGCCCCTTTATCTTGGGGCTATATCGCCGTATTCTACATTCTCCAGCCAGGGGAAACAACCTTGCTTACCCACTTTTTTTTTCAGGTTGTTTTTCTTCAGGTTTGCACTTGCTGATGTTCAATATTCAGTATATTCACACCTAATCTGTACTAATGCTTTGTCTTTCAACACACCATTAACATATTGTTTGCCTTTGCTCCGTGACTTTTTGGTCAGCTATGTGACCTGGCCCAATCTGCACCTTCTCCTTTGTTATCTCTTGCCCAACCCCCACCTCACTTGTTTATAATCTGTGACTTTTCTAATATTTGTCAGTTCCGAAGAAGGGTCACTGACCAGAAACGTTAACTCTGCTTCTCTTTCCACAGATGCTGCCAGACCTGCTGAGTAAATCCAGCATTTCTTGTTTTTGTTGTAGGGGAAACAACCTCTCAGGGCTGTCAAGCTCCTTCAGATTCGTGTACGTTTCAATGAGATATCTCACATTCTTCTAAAGTCCAGAAAATAAAGGGCAGGAAACAATCTAGTGAACTTTCATATACCGCCTCCAGTGTAAGTATATACGTCCTTAAATATGGAGGACAAAAGTGCACACAGTACTCCAAGTGCAGTCTCACCAACTCCCTGTATAAATGCAGCAAGACATTTTTATTCTTTATTCCAATCCATTGTAATAAAGGCCAACATGTCGTTTGCCTTCCTATTTTCTTGCTGTACCTGTATTTTAACAGTAGCTTTTGTTAAATTTAAATGACTTGGATCTTTGAATACAGAGTAGAACTTCAGTCTTCCGATGTTACCAGTCTTGGAGCAGTGGTAAGCAGTGAGGATGATACAAACTGCCTGCAACAGGATATAGATAGGCTAGCAGAATGGACAGTGGAGTGGCAGGTGGAATTTAATACAGAAGAGTGTGAGGTGATGCACTTTAGCTGAAGGAATAGGAAGGCAATATAGACTTAATGACACAGTTCTAAAGATAGTGCAAGAACAGAGGGACCTGGGCCTACATTTGCATTAATCTTTGAAGGTGGAAGAACATATTAGGAGAGCATTTAGCAAAGTATATCAGATCTTGGGCTTCATCCTTACAGACAAAAATACAAAATCAAGGAAGTTAGGCTGAAACTTTATAAAGCTTTGGTTAGGTCCCAACTAGTGAACTGTGTCCATTTCTGGTCACCACACTTTAGGAAGGATGTGAAGGTCCTTGAGAGGGTGCAGAGGAGATTTACCAGAATTGTTCTAGGGATGGGGGGTGGGAGGCGAGGGGGTTAGCTACATGGTTAGTTTGGAGAAGCTGAAGTTGTTCTCCCTGGTCAAAAGGAGATTCAAAGAGATTTGATAGAGGTGTGTAAGATTATAATAGACTTAGATAAGATAGACAAGGAAAAACTGTTCCCATTAACTGATGAAACACGGACTATGCAAAACAGCTGGAAGGTTTTGGGTAAGAGAATGAGGGGGAATATGAGGAAGAACTTTTTTCCACAGTGGATGGCAATGATCTGGAACTCACTGCCCATGAGGGTGGTGGAAGCCGAGACCATCAATCATTTCAAAACGAAACTGGATGGATACCTGAAAGAAATGTACTTGCAGGGATACAGGGATTGAGTGCGGGAGTGGGGCTGACTGGATTGTTCCACAGGAAGCCGGCATGGAGGAGCCGAATGGCCTCCTTCTTTGTCGTTCGCGACTCTACCACTCTCTGTGACTCTGTGTTGGATATATCTCCTGCTCCTACCTGGAAAGATACAGATGCATGTGGCCGCAAACGTGACACCAGGATTTTGTGTTGCCTCTCTGGTGCTAGGGTCAATGATGCCACGGAGCGGCTGCAGGACATGCTCAACGGGGAGGGTGAGCAAGTAGTGGTCGTGATACACATTGGCACCACCGACATAAGTAAAAAGAGGATGAGGACCAGCAACAAGAATTTAGGGAGCTCGGTAGCAGATTAAAAAGCAGGGCCTCTAAGGTTGCAATCTCTGGATTACTCCCTTTGCCACCTGCTAGTGAGTTTAGAAATACGAGGATGTAGCAGATGAATGCACAGCTGAGGAGATGGTGCAGGAGGGAGGACTTTAGTTTCCTGGATGGCTGGGTCTGTTTATGGCAAGTGTGGGACCTGTACAAGTTGGAAGGGTTGCAATTGAACTGGAATGGGAAAGCATCCTTGCTGGGAGATTTGCTAGTTCTATTGGAGGTGGGGAGGGGGACATTTAAACTAATTTGGCGTGGGGGGGGAAAGAGTGGAGGTACAGTAGGGAGTATTATAGAAGAGAAGGTGAGTCTGCCTGGAAGGCACAGCAAATATAGACCTGGTAAGGCTCAAGGTAAAAATGCAAGGTTGGATTGCATCTATTTTCAATGTAAGAAGTTGTACGAGTAAGGCAGGTAAATTGATGGCGTTGATTAGCACATGGCATTATGATATTATTGCTATCACAGAGACATGAGTGAGGGAGGGGCAGGATTGGAAGCTCAATATTCCAGGGTATGGAATCTTCAGCCACGATAGAGGAGGGGATAAAAGAGGAGGTGGCGTTGCACTGTTGATCAATGAGTCAATTACTGCAGTAAGGAGGGATGACATCTTGGAAGGTTCCTCAAAAGAGGCCATTTGGGTAGAACATAAAAGCAAAAAGGGGCATTCACTTGGCTGGGCGTGGACTGCAGGCTGCCAAACAGTCAGTAAGAGATAGAGGAACAGTTGTGTAGGCAAATCTCAGAGAGGTGTAAAAATAATAAGGTAATAATAGTAGGGGATTATAACTTCACCAATATTAACTGGGATATTCTTAGTGCAAAAGGCTTAAAAGGGGCACAATTCTTCAAATGCATACAGGAGAGCTTTTTGAGCCAGTATGTAGAAAGTCCTACAAGAGAAGGGGCAGTACTGGACATAATACTAGGGAATGACGCTAGTCAAGTATTAGAAGTGTCATTGGGGACCATTTCGGGGATAGTGACCATAACTATGGAAGATTTTAGGTAATTATGGAAAAGAAAACAAAGATGGACCAGAAATAAAGGTACTGAATTGGAGGAAGGTCGATGTCAATATGATAAATCAGATTCTGGCCAAAGTGGACTGGGAACAGCTACTTGCAGGAACGTCTACAGCACATCAGTGGGTGTCATTCAAAGAGGAAATTGTGAGAATTCAGAGCTAAACATGTACCCGTTAAGGTGAAGTGTAGGACCAACAATTCCAGGGAACCCTGGAAGTCAAGGGATGTGGAGGATTGGATCAGGAAAAAAAGGAGGCTGATGGCAAATCCCAAGCGCTGAAAACAGCGGAGGACCTAAAGCAGTATAGAAAGTGTAGGGGGGTACTGGAAAAAGTAATTAGGAGAGCAAAGAGGAAACATGAAAAAGCACTGGCGGGCAAGAAAAAGGAAAATCCCAAGGCGTTTTATTAGTATATTAAGGGTAAGAGGATAACCAGGGAAAGAGTACAGCACATTAGGGAACAACTTGCCAATGTTTGTGTGGAGCAGGAGGACATAGGTGAAGTTTTAAATGATCAATTTTCATCGATGTTCACGATGGAGAAGGACGATGCAGATGTAGAGATCAGGGAGGGGGATTGCGGTATACTTGAACATATTAACATTGAAAGGGAGGAAATATTCGCAATTTTAGCGGGCGTAAAAGTGGATAAATCCTCAGGCCCAGATGAGATTTATCCCAGGCTGTTATGTGAGGCCAGGGAGGAGGTAGCAGGGGCTTTGAGACAAATGTTCAAACCCTCTCCAGCCACAGCAGAGGTACCAGAGGACTGGAAGACAGGGAATGAGTTATCATTATTCAAGAAGGGTGGTAGGAATAAACCAGGTAATTACAGACCGCTGAATCGAACATCAGTGGTTGGACATATTTAATCCACACTAGAAGGCAGGGATTAATCAGGAATAGTCAGCATGGCTTTGTCACGGGGGGGGGGGGGGGGGGGGTGAGTGGGGGGCGATCTTGTCTAACTAACTTGATTGAATTTTTCGAGGAGGTAACTAGATGTGTCAATGAGGGGAAAGCAGTAGATGTAGTATACCTGGATTGCAGTAAGGCTTTTGATAAGGACCCGCATGTGAGATTGGATAAGAAGGTAAGAGCGCATGGGGTCCAGGGCAATGTGGAAAATTGGATCCAAAATTGGCTTAGTGGCAGGAGGCAGAGGATAATGGTCGAGGGTTGTTTTTGCGATTGGAAGCCTGTGGTCAGTGATGTACCACAGGGATTGGTGCTGGGACTCTTGCTGTTTGGAACGTCTTCTTCTTCTTGTTTGGCCTCCTTATCTCGAGAGCGCCTGGAGGTGGTCAGTGGTGTGTGGAGCAGCGCCTGGAGTGGCTATAAAGGCCAATTCTAGAGTGAAAGGCTCTTCCACAGGTGCTGCGGAAAAATGTGTTTGTCGGGGCTGTAACACAGTTGGCTCTCCCCTTGCGCTTCTGTCTCTTTTCCTGTCAACTGCTAAGTCTCCTCGAAACGCCACACTTTAGCCCCGCCTTTATGGCTGCCCCCCAGCATACATTAATGATTTAGACGTGAATTTAGGAGGTATGATCCGTAAGTTCGCAGATGGCACGAAAATTGGTGGTTCTGTAAAGAGTGAAGAGGAAATCCTTAGATTACAGGGAGATATAGATGGGCTGGTAAGATGGGCGGAGCAGTGGGAAGTCGAATTTAATCCTGAAAAATGTGAGGTAATGCATTTTGGGAGGACTAGCACGGCAACGGAATATACAATGGACGGTAGGACCCGAGGAAGTACAGAACGTAGAACGTCAGAAGGACCTTGGTGCACTTGTCCATAGATCTATGAAGGCAAGTTAACTCTTACATGCTCCCGGAAATGGCCTAACAAGGCACTCAGTTGTACGTAACCGCTACGAGGTCAATAAAAAAGAATGAAATCGGATGGACAACCCGGCATCGACCTAGGCACTGGAAACGACAACGGCAAACCCAGCCCTGTCGACCCTGCAAAGTCCTCCTTACTAACGTCTGGAGGCTTGTGCCAAAGTTGAGAGAGCTGTCCCATAGACTAGTCAAACAACTGCCTGACATAGTCATACTCACGGAATCATACCATACAGACAATGTCCCAGCCACTGCAATCATTATCGCTGGGTATGTCCTGTCCCACCGGCCAGACAGAACCAGCAGAAGTGGCGGCACACTGTTCTACAGTGAGGAGGGAGCTGACCTGAGAGTCCTGGTCTTCGACTCTGGTCCCCATGTAGTCTCATGGCATCAGATCAAACATAGGCAAGGTAACCTCCTACTGATTATCACCTACCGCCCTCCTTCAGTTGGTGAGTCAGTACTCCTCCATTTTGAACACCACTTGGAGTAAGCACTGAGGGTGGCAAGGGCACAAAATCAACTCTGGGTGGGGGACTTCAATGTCCATCACCAAGAGTGGCTCGGTAGCATCACTAGTGACCGAGCTCTCCGAGTATGAAAGGACATAGCCGATAGACTGCGGAAGGGTCTGCGGAAGCGGTGGGGGAAGCAACATGAGGGAAAAACATACTTGACCTTGTCTTCAGCAATCTGCCTGCCACAGATGCTTCTGTCCATGACTGTATTTGTAGCAGTAACCACCGCACAGTTCTTGTGAAGACGAAGTCCCGCCTTCACATTGAGGGTACTGTTCATCGTGTTGTGTGGCACTATCACCGTGCTAAATCGGATACATTTCGAAAAGATCTAGCAATGCAACACTGGGCCCCCATGAGGCGCTGTGGGCCATCAGCTGCAGCAGAATTGTACTCAACCACAATCTGTAACCTCATGGCCTGGCATATCCCCACTCTACCATTATGATCAAGCCAGGATACCAACCCTACTTCAATGAAGAGTGCGGGAGGGCATGCCAGGAGCAGCAACAGGCATACCTCAAAATGAGGTGTCATCCTGGTGAAGCGACAACCCAGGAATACTTGCATGCCAAATTGCATAAGCAGCATGCAAAAGACAGAGTTAAGCCATCCCATAAACAATGGATCAGATCAAAGCTTGGCAGTCCTTCCAAAAACAGTCGTGAATGGTGGTGGACAATTAAACAGCTAACTAGAGGAGGTGGCTCCATCCTCAATGATGGGGGAGCCCAGCACATCAGTGCGAAAGATAAGTCTGAAGCATTGGCAACAATCGTCAGCCAGAAGTGCCGAGCTGATGATCCATCTGGGCCCCCTCCTGAAGTCCCCAGCATTACAAATGCCAGACTTCAGCCAATTCGATTCACTCCGCGTGATATCAAGAAACAACTGAAGGCACGGAATACTGCACAGGCTGTGGACCCTGACAATATTCCGGCAATAGTACTGAAGACCAGTGCTCCAGAACGTGCCGCACCCCTAGCCCAGCCGTTCGAGTACAGCTACAACTCCGGCATCTCCCCTTCAATGTGGAAATTTGACCAGGTATGTCCTGTACACAAAAAGCAGGACAATGCAACACGGCCAATTACAGCCCCATCAGTCTACTCTCAATCATCAGTAAAGTAATGGAAGGTGTCATCAGCAGTGCCATCAAGCGGCACTTGCTTAACAATAACCTGCTCAGTGATGCTCAGTTTGGGCTCCGCCAGGACCACTCCGCTCATGCCCTCATCTCAGCCTTGGTTCAAACATGGACAAAAGAGCTGAACTCAAGAGGTGAAGTGAGGGCGACTGCCCTTGACATCAAGGCAGCTCTTGACCGAGTACGGCATCAAGGAGCCCTAGCAAAACAGGAATCAATGGGAATCAGGGAGAAAACTCTCTGCTGGTAGGAGTCATACCTAAAGTAAAGGACGATGGCTGTGGCAGCTGGAGGTCAATCATCTGAGCTCCATGACATCACTGCAGGAGTTCTTCAGGTTAATGTTCTAAGCCCAACCATCTTCAGCTGCTTCATCAATGACCTTCCTTCAATCATAAGGTCAGAAGTGGGATGTTCGCTGATGATTGCACAATGTTCAGCACCATTCGCATCTCCTCAGATACTGAAGCAGTCCGTGTAGAAATGCAGCTAGACCTAGATAATATCCAGGCTTGGGATGATAAGTGGCAAGTAACATTCGCGCCACACAAGTGCCTGGCAATGGCCATCTCTAACAAGAGAGAATCTAATCATCTCCCCTTGACATTCAATGACACAGCCAACGCTGAATCCCCCACGATCAACATCCATGGGGCTACCATTGACCAGAAACTGAACTGGAGTAGCTATATAAATACCGCGGCTACAAGAACAGGTCAGAGGCTAGGAATCCTGAGGTGAGTAACTCACCTCCTGAATCTCCAAAGCCAGGCCACCATCTACAAGGCAAACGTCGCTAGTGTGATGGAATACTCTCCACTTGCCTGGTGGGGTGCCGCTCCAACAACACTCAAGAAGCTCTACACCATCCAGAACAAAGCAGACCGCTTGATTGGTACACCATCCACAAACATTCACTCCCACCACGACCACAGTGCTGCACAGTGGCAGCAGTGTGTACCATCTACAAGATGCACTTCAGCAACGCACCAAGCCTCCTTAGATAGCACCTTCCAAACACGCGATCTCTACCACCTCGAAGGACAAGAGCAGAAGATGCATGGAAGCATCACCACCGGCAAGTTCCCATCCAAGTCACACACCGCCCTGACTTGCAACTATGTCGCAGTTCCTTCACTGTCGCTGGGTCAAATTCCTGATACTCCCTTCCTAACAGCACTGTGGGTATACTTACCTCACATGGACTGCAGCGGTTCACCGCCATCTTCTCAAGGGAATTAGGGATGGGCAATAAATGCTGGCATAGCCAGTGTCACCCACATCCCAGGAATGAATAAAAAAGCACAGGTAGATAAGGTTGTTAGGAAGGTATATGGGATACTTGCCTTTATTAGCCGAGGCACACAGTAGAAGAGCAGAGAGGTTATGATAGAGCTAGTTAGGCCACAGCTGGAGTACTGTGTACAGTTCTGGTCACCACACTAGGAAGGATGTGATTTCACTGGAGAGGGTGCAGAGGAGATTCACCTGAATGTTTCTTGGGCTGGAACATTTCAGCTATGAAGAGAGACTGAAAAGGCTCGGGGCGTTTTCCTTAGAGCAGAGAAGGCTGGGGGGGGGGGAGCGGGGTGGCGGGGGGGACGTTGGTGGTGGTGGTGGGGGGGGGGGAACTTGATTGATGTGTCCAAGAATATGAGGGGCATTGATAGGTTCGATAGGAAGAAACTCTTTCCATTCGTGAGTGGTCAAGAACCAATGACATAGTATTAGGGTAGGGGGCAAGAGGTTTATGGGGGATTTGAGGAAGCATTTTATCATCCAGAGGGCAGTTGGAATCTGGAACGCACTGCGTGAAGAGGTGGTTGAGGCGGAAACCCTCACAACTTTTAAGAAATATTTAGATGAGCACTTGAATCGCCATAGCATGCAAGCCTACAGGCTATGTGCAGGAATATGGAATTAGAATAGTTGGATGCTGTATGGCCGGCACAGATATGATGGGCCGAAGGCCCTATTTCTGTGCTGTATTACTCTAGGACTCTATGACATAGAAGTTCAATGAATTTGTGACAGCTCCGTCCTCATGCTGGTGTGAGGTTCAAGGTCACGTTGCAGGTGACACAGTTTTGTGACCACCTCCTTATCGCATCAGAGTCACCTCACACACTGATCCTGGGTTAGGTGTAGGTAGGAAAATTGCTCTTGGAAAACCCGGAGTGGGTTTGGCAGAGCCCCTCCTCCTCCTTCTTTACAGAGCTTCCTCTATGTGCAGCCTCTGCTCCATTTGCTGGCCATTTTACAGACTCAGAGACACTGTAGCTACAGTCCGCATACTTTGCCCAGAGTTGGGTCCCAAATCTTCTGTCCTCCCTTAATTCCTGCAGCAGCTCCCAACACAAATTCCAGCAAACCATCCACAGCACCTCTACTAACGTAAAAATAGCAGAAGTAAGTCAAAAGCCCCTCACCTGTAAGTTGGATGCCTGGTCCTTTTAAATAACACGAGAGGGGTTTCCTCGTGCTGCTGAATGTATGTTCAACTGAGAGTGACTAACACGGGCAGTCAGTGAACATGCACAGACCAAGTTTCAAAGACGTTCATCCAAGTTGCTGGAATAGAAGTTTGACGTGACATTCCGCCAGTCCTATTGCTACTAGTGCACATAATGTACATCCGGGCTGGAGCACTGCACAGCAGGCCACACCGGAAGTGGCTGGCAGCTCAGCTCACACCCTTTAATGGATACAGATTTCCATTGTGTGATCAACAGTGGTGCTGTGGAGTCGGAAATCTCCACAGGGAGAGATAGAGAGGGAAGGAAATTCACTTTAAAACGGGACATGGAAGTTCACTTGAATGCAAACGATTTTCTGGAATATGGGACATGGACAGAGGCCTTGGAGGCCATGAAGGAGATTAAATACAGGAATGAGTTAATATTAAAATTAAGGTGCTGGCGGACCGGGAGCCACTGTTGATCAGTGAACAATGGGGTGATAGGTGATTGGGATTTGGTGTGAGTTAGGATTCAGGCAGCAGGGTTCTGGATGGGCTGTGGTTTATCGAGGTTTTCAACCTCTAAGAGTGTCCAGGATAGAATTTGAATAGTCAAGTAAGGTTGAACAAAGGCACAGATGAGGGTTTATGCAGTGGATTTGCTGAGGCAGACGTGGAGACGAGCGATATTAAAGAGGTAGTAGTCAGCAGGGTTGGTGATGGAGAGAATTTGGAGATGAACTCAGCTCAGGTATAAATAGAACACAGAGATTGTAAACAGTCTGAGTCAGCCTCAGACGTTGGCTTGGATAGGTGATTCACAGACAGAGGATAGAGTTTGTGATGGAGACAAATGCCACTGGCTTCAGTCTTCCAAAACTTACATCACAGAACAATATTTTATTGAAACAGGGTTTACATATCTTCGAGCTGGAAATAGTGTCTGACCATGGGACAAACAGCAACAAAGATGTGAGAGTAAATGACAAGAACGGTAATACAATTAGCCATGGTTCAGAGAGCAAATATTTGGATATATTCACCAGGAATAACACAGAAGCAAGGACGGCCGAGTGAATTACAAGAACAGGAATGCAGGTAAATATGGTTTATAAAATTAATAGCTATGCAGAGTGACTTAACAGGTACACCGACAATACAAAAGCCAGGATGGGATGGTAATTGTATTGCATAATCTCAAGTGCATATAGGATACGAAAGTGTAATGTTCGCCAATCATAACTTGTAGAAAGATACTAAAGATCCGATGAGAAACGCATGCCCTTTGTTGTAACATTCCAATCTATTGTTCACAGATTCTGATCCATTGTTGTAACATTCTGATCTATTGTTCTCAGATTCTGATCTATCCGCTCCTTCTCTCTGGAGCCGCTGATCCATATTAGTGCCGGGGCTGATGCTCCCGTTAACACTATGGAATAACACATTGAAAGGTGTCCTTTATCTTTAGAAGATGGAAACCCTCCAGTGATACAATTAGGTTCCATGCAGGCTGACATAAATTGCAGCCACTGAACAAACAGGTTCACTTAACCCCTTTCAATCCAACACTTTTTGGACCACACTAAACCAGAGTTAGTCGAGCGAGGGAGCCGTGGTTTACTAAAGAAGTTGATCGCTTGTCAAGAGGAAGAAGAAGGCTTATGTTAGGATGAGACGTGAAGGCTCAGTTAGGGCGCATGAGAGTTACAAGCTAGCCAGGAAGGATCTAAAGGGAGGGCTAAGAAGAGCAAGGAGAGGACACGAGAGGTCATTGGCGGATAGGATCAGGGAAAACCCTAAGGCTTTCTATGGGTAGATCAGGAATAAAAGAATGACTAGAGTTAGATTAGGGCCAATCAAGGATAGTAGTGGGAAGTTGTGTGAGGAATCAGAGGAGATAGGGGAAGTGTTAAATGAATATTGTGCGTCAGGATTTACAGCAGAGAAAGAAAATGTTGTCGAGGAAAATACTGAGATTCAGGCTACTAGGCTAGATAGGATTGAGGTTCACAAGGAGGAGGTGTTATCAATTTTGAAAAGTGTAAATATAGATAAGTCCCCTGGGCCAGATGGGATTTATCCTAGGATTCTCTGCAAAGCTAGGGAGGAGATTGCAGAGCCTTTGACCTTGATCTTTATGTCGTCATTGTCGACAGGAATAGTGCCGGAAGACTGGAGGATAGCAAATGTTGTCCCCTTGTTCAAGAAGGGGAGTAGAGACAGTCCTGGTGATTATAGACCTGTGAGCCTTACTTCGGTTGTGGGTAAAATGTTGGAAAAGGTTATCAGAGACAGGATTTGTAATCATCTTGAAAAGAATAAGTTCATTAGCGATAGTCAGCACGGTTTTCTGATGGGTAGGTCATGCCTCACAAACCTTATTGAGTTTTTCGAGAAGGTGACCAAACAGGTGGATGAGGGTAAAGCAGTGGATGTGGTGTATATGGATTTCAGTAAGGCGTTTGATAAGGTTCCCCACGGTAGGCTATTGCAGAAAATGCGGAAGTATGGGGTTGAAGGTGATTTAGAGCTTTGGATCAGAAATTGGCTAGCTGAAAGAAGACAGAGGGTGGTGGTTGATGGCAAATGTTCATCCTGGAGTTTAGTTACTAGTGGTGTACCGCAAGGATCTGTTTTGGGGCCACTGCTGTTTGTCATTTTTATAAATGACCTGGAAGAGGGTGTAGAAGGGTGGGTTAGTAAATTTGCGGATGACACTAAGGTCGGTGGAGTTGTGGATAGTGCCGAAGGATGTTGTAGGGTACAGAGGGACATAGATAGGCTGCAGAGCTGCGCTGAGAGATGGCAAATGGAGTTTAATGCGGAAAAGTGCGAGGTGATTCACTTTGGAAGGGGTAACAGGAATGCAAAGTGCTGGGCTAATGGGAAGATTCTTGGTAGTGTAGATGAACAGAGAGATCTTGGTGTCCAGGTGCATAAATCCCTGAAGATTGCTACTCAGATTAATAGGGCTGTTAAGAAGGCATATTGTGTGTTAGCTTATATTAGTAGGGGGATCGAGTTTCGGAGCCACGAGGTCATGCTGCAGTTGTACAAAACTCTGGTGAGACCGCACCTGGAGTATTGCGTGCAGTTCTGGTCACCGCATTATAGGAAGGATGTGGAAGCTATGGAAAGGGTACAGAGGAGATTTACTAGGATGTTGCCTGGTATGGAGGGAAGGTCTTACGAGGAAAGGCTGAGGGACTTGAGGTTGTTTTCGTTGGAGAGAAGGAGGAGGAGAGGTGACTTAATAGAGACATATAAGATAATCAGAGGGTTAGATAGGGTGGATAGTGAGAGTCTTTTTCCTCGGATGGTGATGGCAAACACGAGGGGACATAGCTTTAAGTTGAGGGGTGATAGATATAGGACAGATGTCAGAGGTAGTTTCTTTACTCAGAGAGTAGTAGGGGCGTGGAACGCCCTGCCTGCAACAGTAGTAGACTCGCCAACTTTCAGGGCATTTAAGTGGTCATTGGATAGACATGTGGATGAAAATGGAATAGTGTAGATCAGATGGTTTCACAGGTCGGCGCAACATCGCGGGCCGAAGGCCTTGTACTGCGCTGGAATGCTCTAATAACTAAACCAGACTATTTACCCATTCTGGAAGCGATGCTAGAGGGATGCTGCGGGATGGGAAGATTGACGTAGAAGATGCGCTGGCCAGCATCTTCCAATCCTCGTTCGAAATGGGAGTCGTGGCAGAGGACTGGGGGATTGCAAATATTACACCCTTTTTTAAATGGGAGAGATGGAATAAATCCTGTATTTACTTACCAGTCAGTTTAATGTCACTGAAAGGGCAAATGTATTCGGTGCTTGCAAAGAGAAAAAGCGCAAATAACGGCAAGCAGCAAGAATATGTTAATGAAAAATCATTCTGACAAGTGTGAACAACAACAACTTACATTTATATAGTGCCTTTAATTTAATCAAAAATCCATGGTGCTTCACAGGAGCATTATAAAGTGAAGTCGGACACAAGACACAACAGGAAATATGAGGTCAGATGACCAACAGCTTGGTCAAAGAGGTAGGTTTTCAGTAGTGTCTTAAGGGAGTAACGTCAGATGGAGAGGCAGTGTTGATGGCCTAGTGGCAATGTCACTGAACTAGTAATACAGAGGTTATGACGAAGGGTCACTGACCTGAAACGTTAACTCTGCTTCTCTCTCCACAGATGCTTCCAGACCTATTGATCATTTCCAGTTTATTTTTGTTTTAATTTTAG
The DNA here is from genome assembly GCF_036365525.1 of Heterodontus francisci. Classification (NCBI taxonomy): domain Eukaryota; kingdom Metazoa; phylum Chordata; class Chondrichthyes; order Heterodontiformes; family Heterodontidae; genus Heterodontus; species Heterodontus francisci. The sequence goes on along the minus strand of NC_090398.1, from coordinate 65,813,425 downwards.
TAATGCAGAGGTCCAGGCAAATGCCCTGGGGACACGGGTTCAAATCCTACCATAGCAGCTCATGCAATTTAAAATTCAATTAATTAATACATTCGATTGGGAAATAAACTTCTGGAATTGAAAGCTGGACTTAGTTTCAAGGCAACATTACTGTCATTTTTTGTAACCATCTATCTGGTCCACTAATGTCCTTTCGGGGAGGAGCTCTGCCATCCTTACCTGATCTGGTCTCAATGTGGTTCACTTTTAACTGTCCTCTGAAAGAGTCTAGCAAGTCACTCAGTTGTCAAGGATAATTCTGGATGGTCAACAAATGCTGGCTTTACCAACGACGTCCACATCCCATAAATTTGTTTCAAAAAGTTAAAGGAAAGGTATTCCAGAGTTTTTCATAAGGGTCGTTATCTAGTCAAGGACATAATTCTGGATACAGGTCCTTGTGTCGACATTCCTGGGAATGATAATGTGAAGCCTCATGTCCACATATCTAAATATTGTCGTTTATAAATGATCATTTTTGATTAGTTACTCCATGGATCGAACGTGAGAATTACAAGAAATAATGAGCCAACACTCCAAGCTCAAATTAAACACCAATGACTCCACTACATTCAGTAGGAATACTACAATTTACAATTATATAAAATACCCATACACAATGCACCCTTTAGCAATACACCCATTAGTCACAAACACGTTACAAGGAGCCATGAATACATGATGACCCAGTGAGCGTTTACCTCCCAGCTATTATCGGGAGTTATTGTGATTAGGTAGGAATGTGGAATTGAGGTTACAGTCAGATCAGCTATGATCTTAATGAATGGTGGAGCTGGCTTGAGGGGCTGAATGGCCTAGTCCTGTCCCCAATTCGTATGTTTATAAGTTTGTATGTTTTTTTATAAGGGAGTTCAGTTCTATGGAGTGACTGGAGAAACTGGGAGTGTTCTGTATCGGAAATAAACAGAAATGGGAGAATTAATATATGTGTTGAGTATTTTGTCTGATTTTGTCAGATTCAATAAGTAGAATCTAATTTCACTGGAACAAGGGGCGGTAATCAGAGGAGCTAGTGTTAAGGTGAATGGTAAGAGAACCAGGGGGAGAAAGGGCGCGAGCTGCTAAAATGTGGAATTCATTGCCTGAAAGGCAGGTGAAAGCAGATTTAATCATAACTTTCAAAATGGAGTTGGAAAAACTCTGGAGGTCAGTGGGGGATGGGGTGGAAGCCCTGAGATTTACAGAGGGATGGGGAAAGAACAGGAAAGAGTGGATAATTGGAGAGAACTTTCAACGAGCCACCACAGACATTATGGGCCGAATGGCCTTATCCTGTGCTTTATGATTCCCTAATACTGTGAAAACAGAAGACATAGCGTCCAATTCCCATCTAAACAACTGACATTCAGTAGTTTTGGAGCCACAGATTAATTGTTACTTTTACTCTGATAAAGGCAGCAGCACAACGCAAACACAATGGACTGGTGAGCCAAGTTGTGATGATAATATATTAGCAGAGAATGAGATCCCGCACTGATCACAAATCTCGCCTGGTTTCAATCCTTCAATTACAAACTCTTTAATTGTATTCCTATTTTATTTCCTGTCTATTTGTTCTCAGGATATGGGTGATACTGAAAAGGCCAGCATTACTTCCCCATCCCTCGTTACCATGAGAAAATGGTGAATCTTCATCCTGAACCAGTGCAGTCCATGTGGTGAAGGTATTCCCATAATACTGTTACAGAAAGGATTTCAGATTTTTCAGTGATGATGGAGAAACTGTGATCTATGTCCAAGTCTCGATGGTGTGTGCATTGGTGGAGGGGAAGGTCAAGGTGTTACAACAACAGCAATTTAATTTTATATAGTGCCTTCAACGTAATAAAACATCCCAAGGTGCTTCACAGGAGCATTATAAAGCAACGTATGACACATGACACAGCAGGAGATATTAGGGTGAAGAGAACAAGCTCTTCAAACAGGTAATGTTAAGGAATGTCTTAAAGGAGGAAGGTGAGGTGGAGAGATGTAGGGAGGGCATTCCAGAGGTTGGGGACCAGGAAACTGAAAGCAAGGCCACCACAGGTGGAGTGATTAAAATCAGAGATGTTCAAAAGGCCAGAATCAGAGAGGTGCAGATACTTTAGAGCTTTGCAAAGCTGAAAGAGATTACAGAGATAGGAAGAAGGCGAGGCCATGGAGGGATTACAAAACAAGGATGAGAATTGAAAAATCAAGATATTGCTTGACAGAGAGGCAATGTAGGTCAGTCCGTACGGGCGTGTTAGGGGGACGGGACTTGGTGTGTGTTCATGCAGGTCAGTGAGAACAGGAGTGATAAGGGAAAGGGTCTTGATTTGAAATAATGAAGGTCGGTGAGTACAGGAGGTGATAGTGGAACAGGACTTGGTGTGTGTTCATGCAGGTAAGTGAGAACAGGGGTGATAGTGGAACGGGATTTGGTCCTTGTTAATGTCGGTTAGTGAGGACAGGGATGATAGACGAACGGGACTTGGTTTGAAATAGTACAGGTCAGTGCGCACAGGGGTGAGAGAGGAACAGGGCTTGGTATGTGCTGATGTTGCTTGGTGAGTAGAGGGGTGATAGAAGAATGGGACACGGTGTCAGATAATATCGGTACAGTGGTTATAGAGGCAAGTGAATAGGTATTTGGCAATCTAGGTCAGTGATTGCAGGAGGCTATAGGGTAACAGGATTTGGTGTGTGTTAATGTAGGTCTGTGAGTACAGGCGTGAGAGGGGAATGGAATTTGGTGTGTGTTAATGCAGGTCAGAGAGTACACGGGGCGGTAGGGGAACGGGAATTGGCGTGTGTTAATATAGGTCAGTGAGTACAGGCGTGAGAGGAGAACGGGACTTGGTGTGTGTTAATGTCGGCCGGTAAGTACACGGGTGACAATGGAAAGGGACTGGTTTGTTTGAATGTAGGTCTGTGGTTACATTGGGTGATGGGGAACGGGAACTGGTGCGTGTTCCTGTAGATACAAGAACAGGACATGGTTTGTTTTTATGTAGGTGAGTGACGACACGGGTGACAGTGGAACAGGACTTGGTGTGTGCGAATTAGAATAAGAATTAGAATTAGAACATTCCAGCGCAATACAGGCCCTTCGGCCCTTGATGTTGCGCCGACCTGTGAAACCATCTGACCTACACTATTCCATTTTCATCCATATGTCTATCCAATGACCAAATAAATGCCCTTAAAGTTGGCGAGTCTACTACTGTTGCAGGCAGGGTGTTCCACGCCCCTACTACTCTCTGAGTAAAGAAACTACCTCTGACATCTGTCCTATATCTATCACCCCTCAACTTAAAGCTATGTCCCCTCGTGTTTGCCATCACCATCCGAGGAAAAAGACTCTCACTATCCACCCTATCTAACCCTCTGATTATCTTATATATCTCTATGAAGTCACCTCTCCTCCTCCTTCTCTCCAACGAAAACAACCTCAAGTCCCTCAGCCTTTCCTCGTAAGACCTTCCCTCCATACCAGGCAACATCCTAGTAAATCTCCTCTGAACCCTTTCCATAGCTTCCACATCCTTCCTATAATGTGGTGACCAGAACTACATGCAATACTCCAGGTGCGGTCTCACCAGAGTTTTGTACAGCTGCAGCATGACCTCGTGGCTCCGAAACTCGATCCCCCTACTAATAAAAGCTAACACAACATATGCCTTCTTAACAGCCCTATTAACCTGAGTGGCAACCTTCAGGGATTAATGCACCTGGACACCAAGATCTCTCTGTTCATCTACACTACCAAGAATCTTCCCATTAGCCCAGTACTCTGCATTCCTGCTACTCCTTCCAAAGTGAATCACCTCGCACTTTTCCGCATTAAACTCCATTTGCCATCTCTCAGCCCATCTCTGCAGCCTATCTATGTCCCTCTGTACCCTACAACATCCTTCGGCACTATCCACAACTCCTCCGACCTTAGTGATATCCGCAAATTTACTAACCCACCCTTCTACACCCTCATCCAGGTCATTTATAAAAATGACAAACAGCAGTGGCCCCCAAACAGATCCTTGCGGTACACCACTAGTAACTAAACTCCAGGATGAACATTTGCCATCAACCACCACCCTCTGTCTTCTTTCAGCTAGCCAATTTCTGATCCAAAGCTCTAAATCACCTTCAACCCCATACCTCCGCATTTTCTGCAATAGCCTACCGTGGTGAACCTTATCTAACGCCTTAGTGAAATACATATACACCACATCCACTGCTTTACCCTCATCCACCTGTTTGGTCACCTTCTCGAAAAACTCAATAAGGTTTGTGAGGCACGACCTACCGGTCACAAAACCGTGCTGACTATCGCTAATGAACTTATTCTTTTCAAGATGATTATAAATCCTATCTCTTCTAACATTTTCCAACATTTTACCCACAACCGAAGTAAGGCTCACAGGTCTATAATTACCAGGGCTGTCTCTACTCCCCTTCTTGAACAAGGGGACAACATTTGCTATCCTCCAGTCTTCCGGCACTATTCCTGTCGACAATGACGACAAAAAGATCAAGGACAAAGGCTCTGCAATCTCCTCCCTACCTTCCCAGAGGATCCTAGGATAAATCCCATCTGGCCCAGGGGACTTATCTATTTTCACACTTTCCAAAATTGATAACACCTCCTCCTTGTGAACCTCAATCCCATCTAGCCTAGTCGCCTGAATCTCAGTATTCTCCTCGACAACATTTTCTTTCTCTGCTGTAAATACTGACGCTAAATATTCATTTAACACTTCCCCTACCTCCTCTGATTCCACACACAACTTCCCACTGCTGTCCTTGATTGGCCCTAATGTAACTCTAGTCATTCTTTTATTCCTGGTATACCTATAGAAAGCCTGAGGGTTTTCCCTGATCCTATCAGGGCGGCACAGTGGTGCAGTGGTTAGCACCGCAGCCTCATAGCTCCAGGGACCCGGATTCGATTCCGGGTTCCCCCTGTGTCTGCGTGGGTTTTCTCCAGGTGCTCCGGTTTCCTCCCACAAGCCAAAAGACTTGCAGATTGATAGGTAAATTGGCCATTATAAATTGTCACCAGTATAGGTAGGTGGTAGGGTAATATAGAGACAGGTGGGGATGTTTGGTAGGAATATGGGATTAATGTAGGATTAGTATGAATGGGTGGTTGATGTTCGGCACAGACTCGGTGGGCCGAAGGGCCTGTTTCAGTGCTGTATCTCTAATCTAATCTATTCGCCAATGACTTCTCGTGTCCTCTTCTTAGCTCTCCCTTTTGATCCTTCCTGGCTAGCTTGTAACTCTCAAGCGCCCTAACTGAGCCTTCACGTCTCATCCTAACATAAGCCTTCTTCTTCCTCTTGACAAGCACTTCAACTTCTTTACTAAACCACGGCTCCCTCGCTCGACAACTTCCTCCCTGCCTCACAGGTACATACTTATCAAGGACACGCAGTAGCTGCTCCTTGAATAAGCTCCACATTTCGATTGTTCCCATCCCCAGCAGTTTCCTTCCCCATCCTACGCATCCTAAATCTTGCCTAATCGCATCATAATTTCCTTTCCCCCAGTTATAATTCTTGCCCTGCGGTATGTACCTGTCCCTGCCCATCGCTAAGGTAAACCTAACCGAATTGTGATCACTATCACCAAAGTCCTCACCTACGTCTAAATCTAACACCTGGCCGTGTTCATTTCCCAGTACCAAATCCAATGTGGCATCGCCCCTGGTTGGCCTGTCTACATACTGTGTCAGAAAACCCTCCTGCACACACTGGACAAAAACTGACCCATCTAAAGTACTCGAACTATAGTATTTCCAGTCGATATTTGGAAAGTTAAAGTCCCCCATAACAACTACCCTGTTACTCTCGCTCCTGTCGAGAATCATCTTCGCTATCCTTTCCTCTACATCTCTGGAACTATTCGGAGGTCTATAAAAGACTCCCAACAGGGTAACCTCACCTCTCCTGTTTCTAACCTCGGCCCATACTACCTCAGTAGACGAGTCCTCAAACGTCCTTTCTGTAGCTGTAATACTCTCCTTGATTAACAATGCCACACCCCACCCCCCCTCTTTTACCCTCTTCTCTGTTCTTTCTGAAACATCTAAATCCCGGAACCTGCAACATCCATTCCTGCCCCTGCTCTACCCATGTCTCCGAAATGGCCACAACATCAGGATCCCAGGTACCAACCCATGCTGCAAGCTCACCCACCTTATTCCGGATGCTCCTGGCGTTGAAATAGACACACTTTAAACCAGGTTCTTGCTTGCCAGTGCCCTCTTGCGTCCTTGTAACCATATCCCTGACCTCACAACTCTCAACATCCTGTACACTGGAAATACAATTTAGGTTCCCATTCCCCTGCTGATTTAGTTTAAACCCCCCCGAAGAGCACTAGCAAATCTCCCCCCCCAGGATATTGGTACCCCTCTGGTTCAGGTGAAGACCATCCTGTTTGTAGAGGTCCCACCTACCCCAGTAAGAGCCCCAATTATCCAGGAAACCAAAACCCTCCCTCCTACACCATTCCTGCAGCCACGTGTTCATCTCCTCTCTCTCCCTATTCCTCACTTCGCTAGCACGTGGCACGGGCAACAACCCAGAGATAACAACCTCTTTGTTCTCGCTCTAAGCTTCCACCCTAGCTCCCTGAATTTCTGTCTTAAATCCCCATCTCTCTTCCTACCTATGTCGTTGGTGCCTATGTGGACCACGACTTGGGGCTGCTCCCCCTCCCCATTAAGGATCCCAAAAACACGATCCGAGACATCACGAACCCTGGCACCTGGGAGGCAACACACCAACCGTGAGTCTCTTTCGTTCCCACAAAACCTCCTATCTGTTCCCCTAATTATGGAGTCCCTAATGACTAATGCACTGCTCCTCTTCCCCCTTCCCTTCTGAGCAACAGGGACAGACTCTGTGCCAGATACCTGTACCCCATTGCTTACCCCTGGTAAGTCGTCCCCCTCAACAGTATCCAAAACGGTATACCTGTTGTTGAGGGAAACGGCCACAGGGGATCCCTGCACTGCCTGCTGGTTCCCTCTCCTTCCCCTGACGGTAACCCATCTACGTACTTCTTTTACCTGAGGTGTGACTACCTCCCCATAACTCCTCTCAATAACCTCCTCCGCCTCCCGAATGATCCGAAGTTCTTCCAGCTCCAGCTCCAGTTCCCTAACGCGGTCTGCGAGGAGCTGGAGTTGGGTGCACTTCCCACAGATGCAGTCAGCAGGGATACTCTTGGCGACCCTTACCTCCCACATTCTGCAGGAGGAACATACAACTGCCTTTACCTCCATTCCCACTATTCTAGATTCCCAACAACTCTACTGAAAAACCAAAAAAAAAAAAGTCAAAACTTATTCGCTTAGCAATCCGACGGACAGAACTTCCTAAATAAAAAGCTTACCTTATCAACACACCAGAGTCCTTTTTTTTTGGTTAGAGGAGGAGGGTGGGTGGGAGACACTACACGTGTAGTGTCTCGGGTACAGCCACCACACAAATATGTACCTTTTTCCTTACCCAGCAGTCCCCTGGTCCTCCGAAAACAAAAGGGAATTCACTTTTAAACTTACACTGAAATAGACTTCACTGCTGTAACCTCGCTCCCGCACCTCGGTTGCTATCAACGCTGCAGTCACCGAAAGTAAAAGAAAGAGATTTTAAACCACACAAATATATACCTTTTTCCTTACCCAGCAGTCCCCTGGTCCCCCGAAAACAAAAGGGAATTCACTTTTAAACTTACACTGAAATAGACTTCACTGCTGTAACCTCGCTCCCGCACCTCGGTTGCTATCAACGCTGCAGTCACCGAAAGTAAAAGGATGCTGTTCACCTGGTTACATGTCCTGTGTATATTAAACCATCAGGGGAACACACTCTCCTCACTTATACTGTTCACCTGGTTACATGTCCTGTGTATATTAAACCATCAGAGGAACACACTCTCCTCACTTATACTGTTCACCAAGTGACATGTCCCGTCAGTATTAAACAATCAGGGGAACATACTCTCCTCACTTATACTGTTCACCTGGTAACATGTCCCTTGTGTATTAAATCATCAGGGGAACACATTCTCCTCACTTATACTGGTCACCTGGTAACATGTCCCGTGCGTATTAAACCATCAGGGGAACACACTCTGCTCACTTTTACTGTTCACCTGGTGACATGTCCCGTGTGCATTAAACAATCAGGGGAACATACTCTCCTCACTTATACTGTTCACCTGGAACATGTCCCTTGTGTATTAAACCATCAGGGGAACACATTCTCCTCACTCATACTGTTCATCTGGTAACATGTCCCGTCAGTATTAAACAATCAGGGGAACATACTCTCCTCACTTATACTGTTCACCTGGTAACATGTCCCTTGTGTATTAAACCATCAGGGGAACACATTCTCCTCACTTATACTGGTCACCTGGGAACATGTCCCGTGCGTATTAAACCATCAGGGGAACACACTCTCCTCACTTATACTGTTCACCTGGAACATGTCCCTTGTGTATTAAACCATCAGGGGAACACATTCTCCTCACTTATACTGTTCACCTGGTAACATGTCCCGTGCGTATTAAATAATCAGGGGAACACACTCTCCTCACTTATACTGTTCAGCTGGTGACATGCCCTGTTTATATTAAACCATCAGGGGAACACTCTCTCCTCACTTGTTCTATTCACGTGGTAACATGTCCCGTGTACATTAAAGAATCAGGGGAATACTCTCTCCTCACTTATACTGTTCACCTGGTGACATGTCCTGTGTATATTAAACCATCAGGGGAACACAATCTCCTCTCTTATACTGTTCACCTGGTAACATGTCCCGTGTGTATTAAACCATCAGGGGAACACACTCTCCTCACTGATGCAGTTCATCTGGTAACATGTCCTGTGCGTATTAAACCATCAGGGGAACACACTCTCCTCACTTATACTGTTCAACTGTTGACATGTCCCATGTGTATGAAACCATCAGGGGAACACATTCTCCTCACTTATACTGTTCACCTGGTAACATGTCCTGTGTATATTAAACCATCAGGGGAACACACTCTCCTCACTTATACTGTTCACCTGGTAACTTGTACCGTGCGTATTAAACCATCAGGGGAACACACTCTCCTAAATTCTACTGTTCATCTGGTGACATGTCCCGTATGTATTAAAACATCAGGGGAGCACATTCTCTTCACTTACACTGTTCACCTGGTGACATGTCCCGTGTGTATTAAATAATGAGGGGAACACACTCTCCTCACTTGTTCTATTCACGTGGTAACATGTCCCATGTACATTAACCAATAAGGGGAACACACTCTCCTCACTTATACTGTTCACCTGGTGACATGTCCTGTGTATATTAAACCATCAGGGGAACACAATCTCCTCACTTATACTGTTCACCTGGTGACATGTCCTGTCAGTATTAAACCATCAGGGGAACACATTCTCCTCACTTATACTGTTCACCTGGTAACATGTCCCGTGTGTATTAAACCATTAGGGGAACACACTCTCCTCACTTATACAGTTCATCTGGTAACATGTCCCTTGCGTATTAAACCATCAGGGGAACACACTCTCCTCACTTATACTGCTCTTCTGGTAACATTCCCCGTGCGTAGTAAACCTTCAGGGGAACACACTCTCCTCACGTATGCTGTTCACCAGGTTTCATGTACCGTGCGTATTAAACCATCAGGGGAACACATTCTCTTCACTTACACTGTTCACCTGGTGACATGTCCCGTGTGTATTAAACCATCAGGGGAACACAATCTCCTCACTTATACTGCTCACCTGGTAACATGTCCCGTGTATATTACACCATCAGGGAACACACTCTCCTCACTTATACTGCTCATCTGGTAACATGTCCGGTGTGTATTAAACAATCAGGGGAACACATTCTCCTCACTTATACTGTTCACCTGGTAACATGTCCCATTCGTATTAAACCATCAGGGGAACACATTCCCCTCACTTATACTGTTCACCTGGTGACATGTCCCGTGTATATTTAGCCATCAGGGTAAAACACTCTCCTCACTTATACTGTTCACCAGGTAACATGTACCGTGCATATTGAACCATCAGGGGAACACACTCGCCTCACTTATACTGTTCACCTGGTGACATGTCCCGTGTATATTAAACCATCAGGGGAACACATTCTCCACACTTATACTGTTCACCTGGTAACATGTCCCGTGTATATTAAACCATGAGTGGAACACACTCTCCTCACGTATGCTGTTCACCTGGTTACATGTCCTGTGTATATTAAACCATCAGGGGAACACATTCTCCTCAATTATACTGTTCACCTGGTAACATGTACCGTGCGTATTGAACCATCAGGGGAACACACTCTCCTCGCTTATGGAGTTCACCTCGTAACATGTCCCATGTATATTAAACCATCAAGGGAACACACTCAGCTCACTTCTACTGTTCACCTGGGAACATGTCCTGTGTAGATTAAACCATCAGGGGAACACACTCTCCTCACTTACAGATTTCACCTGGTAACATGTCCCATGTACATTGAACCATCAGGGGAACACACTCTGCTCACTTATACTGTTCACCAGGTCACATGTCCTGTGTGCATTAATCCATCATGGGAACACAGTCTCCTCACTTACACTGTTCACCTGGTGACATGTCCCGTGCGTATTAAACAATCATGGGAACACACTCTCCTCACTTCTACTCTAGAGCTGATAAAATGTCCCTTGTATATTAAACCATCAGGGGAACACATTCTCCTCACTTATACTGGTCACCTGGTAACATGTCCCGTGCGTATTAAACCATCAGGGGAACACACTCTCCTCACTTATACTGTTCACCTGGAACATGTCCCTTGTGTATTAAACCATCAGGGGAACACATTCTCCTCACTTATACTGTTCACCTGGTAACATGTCCCGTGCGTATTAAATAATCAGGGGAACACACTCTCCTCACTTATACTGTTCAGCTGGTGACATGCCCTGTTTATATTAAACCATCAGGGGAACACATTCCCCTCACTGCTACTGTTCACCTGGTGACATGTCCCGTGTATATTTCGCCATCAGGGGAAAACACTCTCCTCACTTATACTGGTCACCAGGTAACATGTACCGTGCATATTGAACCATCAGGGGAACACACTCGCCTCACTTATACTGTTCACCTGGTGACATGTCCCGTGTATATTAAACCATCAGGGGAACACATTCTCCACACTTATACTGTTCACCTGGTAACATGTCCCGTGGATATTAAACCATGAGTGGAACACACTCTCCTCACGTATGCTGTTCACCTGGTTACATGTCCTGTGTATATTAAACCATCAGGGGAACACATTCTCCTCAATTATACTGTTCACCTGGTAACATGAACCGTGCGTATTGAACCATCAGGCAAACACACTCTCCTCGCTTATGGAGTTCACCTCGTAACATGTCCCATGTATATTAAACCATCAAGGGAACACACTCAGCACACTTCTACTGTTCACCTGGTAACATGTCCTGTGTAGATTAAACCATCAGGGGAACACACTCTCCTCACTTACAGATTTCACCTGGTAACATGTCCTGTGTGCATTAAACCATCATGGGAACACAGTCTCCTCACTTACACTGTTCACCTGGTGACATGTCCCGTGCGTATTAAACAATCAGGGGAACACACTCTCCTCACTTCTACTCTAGAGCTGATAACATGTCCCTTGTATATTAAACCATCAGGGGAACACATTCTCCTCACTTATACTGGTCACCTGGTAACATGTCCCGTGCGTATTAAACCATCAGGGGAACACACTCTCCTCACTTGTACTGTTCACCTGGAACATGTCCCTTGTGTATTAAACCATCAGGGGAACACATTCTCCTCACTTATACTGTTCACCTGGTAACATGTCCCGTGCGTATTAAATAATCAGGGGAACACTCTCTCCTCACTTGTTCTATTCACGTGGTAACATGTCCCGTGCACATTAAATAATCAGGGGAATACTCTCTCCTCACTTATACTGTTCACCTGGTGACATATCCTGTGTATATTAAACCATCAGGGGAACACAATCTCCTCTCTTATACTGTTCACCTGGTAACATGTCCCGTGTGTATTAAACCATCAGGGGAACACACTCTCCTGACTGATGCAGTTCATCTGGTAACATGTCCTGTGCGTATTGAACCATCAGGGGAACACACTCTCCTCACTTATACTGTTCACCTGGTGACATGTCCCGTGTATATTAAACCATCAGGGGAACACACTCTCCTCGCTTATGTAGTTCACCTCGTAACATGTCCCATGTATATTAAACCATCAAGGGAACACACTCAGCTCACTTCTACTGTTCACCTGGTAACATGTCCTGTGTAGATTAAACCATCAGGGGAACACACTCTCCTCACTTACAGATTTCACCTGGTAACATGTCCCATGTACACTGAACCATCAGGGGAACACACTCTGCTCACTTATACTGTTCACCTGGTAACATGTCGTGTGTGCATTAAACCATCAGGGGAACACACTCTCCTCACTTATACTGTTTACCTGGTAACATGTCCTGTGTATATTAAACCATCAGGGGAACACAGTCTCCTCACTTACACTGTTCACCTGGTGACATGTCCCGTGCGTATTGAACAATCAGGGGAACACACTCTCCTCACTTCTACTCTAGAGCTGGTAACATGTCCCTTGTGTATTAAACCATCAGGGGAAAACAATCTCCTCACTTACACTGTTTACCTGGTAACATGTCCTGTGTGTATTAAACCATCAGGGGAACACCTTCTCCTCACTTATACTGTTGACCTGGTAACATGTCCCGTGCTTATTAAATAATCAGGGGAACACACTCTCCTCACTTATACTGTTCAGCTGGTGACATGCCCTGTTTATATTAAACCATCAGGGGAACACTCTCTCCTCACTTGTTCCATTCACGTGGTAACATGTCCCGTGTACATTAAACAATCAGGGGAATACTCTCTCCTCACTTATACTGTTCACCTGGTGACATGTCCAGTGTATATTAAACCATCAGGGGAACACAATCTCCTCTCTTATACTGTTCACCTGGTAACATGTCCCGTGTGTATTAAACCATCAGGGGAACACACTCTCCTCACTGATGCAGTTCATCTGGTAACATGTCCTGTGTGTATTAAACCATCAGGGGAACACACTCTCCTCACTTATACTGTTCAACTGTTGACATGTCCCGTGTGTATGAAAACATCAGGGGAACACATTCTCCTCACTTATACTGTTCACCTGGTAACATGTCCTGTGTATATTAAACCATCAGGGGAACACACTCTCCTCACTTATACTGTTCACCTGGTAACTTGTACCGTGCGTATTAAACCATCAGGGGAACACACTCTCCTCACTTATACTGTTCACCTGGTGACATGTGCCGTGTATATTAAACCATCAGGGGAACACACTCTCCTCACTTATACTGTTCACCTGGTGACATGTCCCGTATGTATTAAAACATCAGGGGAACACATTCTCTTCACTTACACTTTTCACCTGGTGACATGTCCCGTGTGTATTAAATAATGAGGGGAACAAACTCTCCTCACTTGTTCTATTCACGTGGTAACATGTCCCATGTACATTAAACAATAAGGGGAACACACTCTCCTCACTTATACTGTTCACCTGGTGACATGTCCTGTGTATATTAAACCATCAGGGGAACACAATCTCCTCACTTATACTGTTCACCTGGTGACATGTCCTGTCAGTATTAAACCATCAGGGGAACACCTTCTCCTCACTTATACTGTTCACCTGGTAACATGTCCCGTGTGTATTAAACCATCAGGGGAACACACTCTCCTCACTTATACAGTTCATCTGGTAACATGTCCCTTGCGTATTAAACCATCAGGGGAACACACTCTCCTCACTTATACTGCTCTTCTGGTAACATTTCCCGTGCGTAGTAAACCTTCAGGGGAACACACTCTCCTCACGTATGCTGTTCACCAGGTAACATGTACCGTGCGTATTAAACCATCAGGGGAACACATTCTCCTCACTTACACTGTTCACCTGGTGACATGTCCCGTGTGTATTAAACCATCAGGGGAATACATTCTCCTCACTTATACTGCTCATCTGGTAACATGTCCCGTGTGTATTAAACAATCAGGGGAACACATTCTCCTCACTTATACTGTTCACCTGGTAACATGTCCCATTCGTATTAAACCATCAGGGGAACACATTCCTCTCACTAATACTGTTCACCTGGTGACATGTCCCGTGTATATTTAGCCATCAGGGGAAAACACTCTCCTCACTTATACTGTTCACCAGGTAACATGTACCGTGCGTATTGAACCATCAGGGGAACACAATCTCCTCTCTTATACTGTTCACCTGGTAACATGTCCCGTGTGTATTAAACCATCAGGGGAACACACTCTCCTCACTTATGCAGTTCATCTGGTAACATGTCCTGTGTGTATTAAACCATCAGGGGAACACACTCTCCTCACTTATATTGTTCAACTGTTGACATGTCCCGTGTGTATGAAAACATCAGGGGAACACATTCTCCTCACTTATACTGTTCACCTGGTAACATGTCCTGTGTATATTAAACCATCAAGGGAACACACTCTCCTCACTTATACTGTTCACCTGGTAACTTGTACCGTGCGTATTAAACCATCAGGGGAACACACTCTCCTCACTTATACTGTTCACCTGGTGACATGTCCCGTGTATATTAAACCATCAGGGGAACACACTCTCCTCACTTATACTGTTCACCTGGTGACATGTCCCGTATGTATTAAAACATCAGGGGAACACATTCTCTTCACTTACACTTTTCACCTGGTGACATGTCCCGTGTGTATTAAATAATGAGGGGAACACACTCTCCTCACTTGTTCTATTCACGTGGTAACATGTCCCATGTACATTAAACAATAAGGGGAACACACTCTCCTCACTTACACTGTTCACCTGGTGACATGTCCTGTCAGTATTAAACCATCATGGGAACACATTCTCCTCACTTATACTGTTCACCTGGTAACATGTCCCGTGTGTATTAAACCATCAGGGGAACACACTCTCCTCACTTATACAGTTCATCTGGTAACATGTCCCTTGCGTATTAAACCATCAGGGGAACACACTCTCCTCACTTATACTGCTCTTCTGGTAACATTTCCCGTGCGTAGTAAACCTTCAGGGGAACACACTCTCCTCACGTATGCTGTTCACCAGGTAACATGTACCGTGCGTATTAAACCACCAGGGGAACACATTCTCCTCACTTACACTGTTCACCTGGTGACATGTCCCGTGTGTATTAAACCATCAGGGGAACACATTCTCCTCACTTATACTGCTCATCTGGTAACATGTCCCGTGTGTATTAAACCATCAGGGGAACACATTCCTCTCACTTATACTGTTCACCTGGTGACATGTCCCGTGTATATTTAGCCATCAGGGGAAAACACTCTCCTCACTTATACTGTTCACCAGGTAACATGTACCGTGCGTATTGAACCATCAGGGGAACACAATCGCCACACTTATACTGTTCACCTGGTGAAATGTCCCGTGTATATTAAACCATCAGGGGAACACATTCTCCTCACTTATACTGTTCACCTGGTGACATGTCCCATGTGTATTAAACATTCAGGGGAGCACACGCTCCTCACTTATACTGCTCACCTGGTTGCATGTTCTGTGTATATTAAACCATCAGGGGAACACATTATCCTCACTTATACTGTTCACCTGGTAACATGTACCGTGCGTAATGAACCATCAGGGGAAGACACTCCCCTCACTTATACTGTTCACCAGGTGACATGTCCCGTGTATATTAAACCATGAAGGGAACACACTCTCCTCACGTATGCTGTTCACCTGGTTACATTTCCTGTGTATATTAAACCATCAGGGGAACACATTCTTCTCACTTATACTGTTCACCTGGTGACATGTCCCGTGTATATTTAGCCATCAGGGGAAAACACGCTCCTCACTTATACTGTTCACCAGGTAACATGTACCGAGCGTATTGAACCATCAGGGGAACACACTCGCCTCACTTATACTGTTCACCTGGTGACATGTCCCGTGTATATTAAACCATCAGGGGATCACATTCTCCTCACTTATACTGTTCACCTGGTAACATGTCCCGTGTATATTAAACCATGAGGGGAACACACTCTCCTCACGTATGCTGTTCACCTGGTTACATGTCCTGTGTATATTATACCATCAGGGGAACACATTCTCCTCACTTATACTGTTCACCTGGTGACATGTCCCGTGTATATTAAACCATCAGGGGAACACACTCTCCTCGCTTATGGAGTTCACCTCGTAACATGTCCCAGGTATATTAAACCATCAGGGGAACACATTCAGCTCACTTCTACTGTTCACCTGGTAACATGTCCTGTGTAGATTAAACCATCAGGGGAACACACTCTCCTCACTTATAGATTTCACCTGGTACCATGTCCCATGTATATTGAACCATCAGGGGAACACACTCTGCTCACTTATACTGTTCACCTGGTAACATGTCCTGTGTGCATTAAACCATCAGGGGAACACAGTCTCCTCACTTACAATGTTCACCTGGTGACATGTCCCGTGCGTATTAAACAATCAGGGGAACACACTCTCCTCACTTCTACTCTAGAGCTGGTAACATGTCCCTTGTGTATTAAACCATTAGGGGAAAACACTCTCCTCACTTACACTGTTTACCTGGTAACATGTCCTGTGTGTATTAAACCATCAGGGGAACACATTCTCCTCACTTATACTGTTCACCTGGTAACATGTCCCGTGCTTATTAAATAATCAGGGGAACACACTCTCCTCACTTATACTGTTCAGCTGGTGACATGCCCTGTTTATATTAAACCATCAGGGGAACACTCTCTCCTCACTTGTTCCATTCACGTGGTAACATGTCCCGTGTACATTAAACAATCAGGGGAATACTCTCTCCTCACTTATACTGTTCACCTGGTGACATGTCCTGTGTATATTAAACCATCAGGGGAACACAATCTCCTCTCTTATACTGTTCACCTGGTAACATGTCCCGTGTGTATTTAACCATCAGGGGAACACACTCTCCTCACTTATGCAGTTCATCTGGTAACATGTCCTGTGTGTATTAAACCATCAGGGGAACACACTCTCCTCACTTATACTGTTCAACTGTTGACATGTCCCGTGTGTATGAAAACATCAGGGGAACACATTCTCCTCACTTATACTGTTCACCTGGTAACATGTCCTGTGTATATTAAACCATCAGGGGAACACACTCTCCTCACTTATACTGTTCACCTGGTAACTTGTACCGTGCGTATTAAACCATCAGGGGAACACACTCTCCTCACTTATACTGTTCACCTGGTGACATGTCCCGTGTATATTAAACCATCAGGGGAACACACTCTCCTCACTTATACTGTTCACCTGGTGACATGTCCCGTATGTATTAAAACATCAGGGGAACACATTCTCTTCACTTACACTTTTCACCTGGTGACATGTCCCGTGTTTATTAAATAATGAGGGGAACACACTCTCCTCACTTGTTCTATTCACGTGGTAACATGTCCCATGTACATTAAACAATAAGGGGAACACACTCTCCTCACTTATACTGTTCACCTGGTGACATGTCCTGTGTATATTAAACCATCAGGGGAACACAATCTCCTCACTTATACTGTTCACCTGGTGACATGTCCTGTCAGTATTAAACCATCAGGGGAACACATTCTCCTCACTTATGCTGTTCACCTGGTAACATGTCCCGTGTGTATTAAACCATCAGGGGAACACACTCTCCTCACTTATGCAGTTCATCTGGTAACATGTCCCTTGCGTATTAAACCATCAGGGGAACACACTCTCCTCACTTATACTGCTCTTCTGGTAACATTTCCCGTGCGTAGTAAACCTTCAGGGGAACACACTCTCCTCACGTATTCTGTTCACCAGGTAACATGTACCGTGCGTATTAAACCATCAGGGGAACACATTCTCCTCACTTACACTGTTCACCTGGTGACATGTCCCGTGTGTATTAAACCATCAGGGGAACACATTCTCCTCACTTATACTGCTCATCTGGTAACATGTGCGTGTGTATTAAACAATCAGGGGAACACATTCTCCTCACTTATACTGTTCACCTGGTAACATGTCCCATTCGTATTAAACCATCAGGGGAACACATTCCTCTCACTTATACTGTTCACCTGGTGACATGTCCCGTGTATATTTAGCCATCAGGGGAAAACACTCTCCTCACTTATACTGTTCACCAGGTAACATGTACCGTGCGTATTGAACCATCAGGGGAACACAATCGCCTCACTTATACTGTTCACCTGGTGACATGTCCCGTGTATATTAAACCATCAGGGGAACACATTCTCCTCACTTATACTGTTCACCTGGTAACATGTCCCGTGTATATTAAACCATGAGGGCAACACACTCTCCTCACGTATGCTGTTCACCTGGTTACATGTCCTGTGTATATTAAACCATCAGGGGAACACATTCTCCTCACTTATACTGTTCACCTGGTGACATGTCCCGTGTATATTTAGCCATCAGGGGAAAACACTCTCCTCACTTATACTGTTCACCAGGTAACATGTACCGTGCGTATTTAACCATCAGGGGAACACGCTCGCCACACTTATACTGTTCACCTGGTGACATGTCCCGTGTATATTAAACCATCAGGGGAACACATTCTCCTCACTTATACTGTTCACCTGGTTACATGTCCCGTGTATATTAAACCATCAGGGGAACACACTCTCCTCACGTATGCTGTTCAACTGGTTACATGTCCTGTGTATATTAAACCATCAGGGGAACACACACTCCTCACTTATACTGTTCACCGGGTGACATGTCCCGTGTATATTAAACCATCAGGGGAACACAC
This sequence comes from Heterodontus francisci, assembly GCF_036365525.1. Classification (NCBI taxonomy): domain Eukaryota; kingdom Metazoa; phylum Chordata; class Chondrichthyes; order Heterodontiformes; family Heterodontidae; genus Heterodontus; species Heterodontus francisci. The sequence continues at coordinate 65,794,373 of NC_090398.1, read as the reverse complement.
TCTCCTCGCTTATGGAGTTCACCTCGTAACATGTCCCATGTATATTAAACCATCAAGGGAACACACTCAGCTCACTTCTACTGTTCACCTGGTAACTTGTCCTGTGTAGATTAAACCATCAGGGGAACACACACTGCTCACTTATACAGTTTACCTGGTAACATGTCCTGTGTGCATTAAACCATCATGGGAACACAGTCTCCTCACTTACACTGTTCACCTGGTGACATGTCCCGTGCGTATTAAACAATCAGGGGAACACACTCTCCTCACTTACACTGTTTACCTCGTAACATGTCCTGTGTGTATTAAACAAACAGGGGTACACACTCTCCTCATTTATTCTGTTTACCTGGTAACATGTCCTGTGTATATTGAACCATCAGGGGAACACACTCTCCTCACTTATACTGTTTACCTGGTAACATGTCCTGTGTATATTAAACCATCAGGGGAACACACTCTCCTCACTTATACTGTTCACCTGGTAACATGCCCTGTAAATATTAAACCATCAGGGGAAAACACTGTCCTCACTTATACTGTTCACCTGATAACATGTCCTGTGTATAATAAACCATCAGGGGAACACACTCTCCGCACTTATACTGTTCACCTGGTAACATGTCCTGTGTATATTAAACCATCAGGGGAACATACTCTCCGCACTTATACTGTTCACCTGGTAACATGTCCTGTGTATATTAAACCAGCAGGGGAACACACTCTGTTCACTTTTACTTTTTACCTGGTAACATGTCCGGTGTATATTAAACCATCAGGGGAACACACGCTCCTCACTTATACTGCTCACCTGGTGACATGTCCTGTGTATATTAAACCATCAGGGGAACACTATCTCCTCACTTATACTGATCACCTGGTGACATGTCCTGTCAGTATTAAACCATCAGGGGAACACATTCTCCTCACTTATACTGTTCACCTGGTAACATGTCCCATGTGTATTATCCATCAGGGGAACACACTCTCCTCACTTATACAGTTCATCTGGTAACATGTCCCATGCGTATTAAACCATCAGGTGAACACACTCTCCTCACGGATGCTGTTCACCTGGTAACATGTCCCGTGTGTATTAAACCATCAGGGGAACACAATCTCCTCACTTATACTGCTCACCTGGTAACATGTCCCGTGTATATTACACCATCAGGGAAACACACTCTCCTCACTTATACTGCTCATCTGGTAACATGTCCCGTGTGTATTAAACAATCAGGGGAACACATTCTCCTCACTTATACTGTTCACCTGGTAACATGTCCCATTCGTATTCAACCATCAGGGGAACACATTCCCCTCACTTATACTGTTCACCTGGTGACATGTCCCGTGTATATTTAGCCATCAGGGGAAAACATTCTCCTCACTTATACTGTTCACCTGGTGACATGTCCCATGTGTATTAAACCATCAGGGGAGCACACGCTCATCACTTATACTGCTCACCTGGTTACATGTTCTGTGTATATTAAACCATCAGGGGAACACATTCTCCTCACTTTTACTGTTCACCTGGTAACATGTACCGTGCGTATTGAACCATCAGGGGAACACACTCTCCTCACTTATACTGTTCACCAGGTGACATGTCCCGTGTATATTAAACCATGAGGGGAACACACTCTCCTCACTTATGCTGTTCACCTGGTTACATTCCCTGTGTATATTAAACCATCAGGGGAACACATTCCCCTCAGTTATACTGTTCACCTGGTGACATGTCCCGTGTATATTTAGCCATCAGGGGAAAACACTCTCCTCACTTATACTGTTCACCAGGTAACATGTACCGAGCGTATTGAACCATCAGGGGAACACACTCGCCTCACTTATACTGTTCACCTGGTGACATGTCCCGTGTATATTAAAACATCAGGGGAACACATTCTCCTCACTTATACTGTTCACCTGGTAACATGTCCCTTGTATATTAAACCATGAGGGGAACACACTCTCCTCACGTATGCTGTTCACCTGGTTACATGTCCTGTGTATATTAAACCATCATGGGAACACATTCTCCTCACTTATACTGTTCACCTGGTAACATGTACCGTGCGTATTGAACTATCAGGGGAGCACACTCTCCTCACTTATACTGTTCACCTGGTGACATGCCCCGTGTATATTAAACCATCAGGGGAACACACTCTCCTCGCTTATGGAGTTCACCTCGTAACATGTCCCATGTATATTAAACCATCAGGGGAACACACTCAGCTCACTTCTACTGTTCACCTGGTAACATGTCCTGTGTAGATTAAACCATCAGGGGAACACACTCTCCTCACTTATAGATTTCACCTGGTAACATGTCCCATGTATATTGAACCATCAGGGGAACACACTCTGCTCACTTATACTTTTCACCTGGTAACATGTCCTGTGTACATTCAACCATCAGGGGAACACAGTCTCCTCACTTACACTGTTCACCTGGTGACATGTCCCGTGCGTATTAAACAATCAGGGGAACACACTCTCCTCACTTCTACTCTAGAGCTGGTAACATGTCCCTTGTGTATTAAACCATCAGGGGAAAACACTCTCCTCACTTACACTGTTTACCTGGTAACATGTCCTGTGTGTATTAAACAAACAAGGGTACACACTCTCCTCTCTTATTCTGTTTACCTGGTAACATGTCCTGTGTATATTGAACCATCAGTGGAACACACTCTCCTCACTTATACTGTTTACCTGGTAACATGTCCTGTGTATATTAAACCATCAGGGGAACACACTCTCCTCACTTATACTGTTCACCAGGTAACATGTACCGAGCGTATTGAACCATCAGGGGAACACACTCGCCTCACTTATACTGTTCACCTGGTGACATGTCCCGTGTATATTAAAACATCAGGGGAACACATTCTCCTCACTTATACTGTTCACCTGGTAACATGTCCCTTGTATATTAAACCATGAGGGGAACACACTCTCCTCACGTATGCTGTTCACCTGGTTACATGTCCTGTGTATATTAAACCATCATGGGAACACATTCTCCTCACTTATACTGTTCACCTGGTAACATGTACCGTGCGTATTGAACTATCAGGGGAGCACACTCTCCTCACTTATACTGTTCACCTGGTGACATGCCCCGTGTATATTAAACCATCAGGGGAACACACTCTCCTCGCTTATGGAGTTCACCTCGTAACATGTCCCATGTATATTAAACCATCAGGGGAACACACTCAGCTCACTTCTACTGTTCACCTGGTAACATGTCCTGTGTAGATTAAACCATCAGGGGAACACACTCTCCTCACTTATAGATTTCACCTGGTAACATGTCCCATGTATATTGAACCATCAGGGGAACACACTCTGCTCACTTATACTTTTCACCTGGTAACATGTCCTGTGTACATTCAACCATCAGGGGAACACAGTCTCCTCACTTACACTGTTCACCTGGTGACATGTCCCGTGCGTATTAAACAATCAGGGGAACACACTCTCCTCACTTCTACTCTAGAGCTGGTAACATGTCCCTTGTGTATTAAACCATCAGGGGAAAACACTCTCCTCACTTACACTGTTTACCTGGTAACATGTCCTGTGTGTATTAAACAAACAAGGGTACACACTCTCCTCTCTTATTCTGTTTACCTGGTAACATGTCCTGTGTATATTGAACCATCAGTGGAACACACTCTCCTCACTTATACTGTTTACCTGGTAACATGTCCTGTGTATATTAAACCATCAGGGGAACACACTCTCCTCACTTATACTGTTCACCAGGTAACATGTACCGAGCGTATTGAACCATCAGGGGAACACACTCGCCTCACTTATACTGTTCACCTGGTGACATGTCCCGTGTATATTAAAACATCAGGGGAACACATTCTCCTCACTTATACTGTTCACCTGGTAACATGTCCCTTGTATATTAAACCATGAGGGGAACACACTCTCCTCACGTATGCTGTTCACCTGGTTACATGTCCTGTGTATATTAAACCATCATGGGAACACATTCTCCTCACTTATACTGTTCACCTGGTAACATGTACCGTGCGTATTGAACTATCAGGGGAGCACACTCTCCTCACTTATACTGTTCACCTGGTGACATGCCCCGTGTATATTAAACCATCAGGGGAACACACTCTCCTCGCTTATGGAGTTCACCTCGTAACATGTCCCATGTATATTAAACCATCAGGGGAACACACTCAGCTCACTTCTACTGTTCACCTGGTAACATGTCCTGTGTAGATTAAACCATCAGGGGAACACACTCTCCTCACTTATAGATTTCACCTGGTAACATGTCCCATGTATATTGAACCATCAGGGGAACACACTCTGCTCACTTATACTTTTCACCTGGTAACATGTCCTGTGTACATTCAACCATCAGGGGAACACAGTCTCCTCACTTACACTGTTCACCTGGTGACATGTCCCGTGCGTATTAAACAATCAGGGGAACACACTCTCCTCACTTCTACTCTAGAGCTGGTAACATGTTCCTTGTGTATTAAACCATCAGGGGAAAACACTCTCCTCACTTACACTGTTTACCTGGTAACATGTCCTGTGTGTATTAAACAAACAAGGGTACACACTCTCCTCTCTTATTCTGTTTACCTGGTAACATGTCCTGTGTATATTGAACCATCAGTGGAACACACTCTCCTCACTTATACTGTTTACCTGGTAACATGTCCTGTGAATATTAAACCATCAGGGGAACACACTCTCCTCACTTATACAGTTTACCTGGTAACATGTCCTGTGTATATTAAACCATCAGGGGAACATACTCTCCTCACTTATACCGTTCACCTGGTAACATGTCCTGTGTATAATAAACCATCAGGGGAACACACTCTCCGCACTTATACTGTTCACCTGGTAACATGTCCTGTGTATATTAAACCATCAGGGGAACATACTCTCCGCACTTATAATGTTCACCTGGTAACATGTCCTGTGTATATTAAACCATCAGGGGAACACACTCTGTTCACTTTTACTTTTTACCTGGTAACATGTCCGGTGTATATTAAACCATCAGGGGAACACACTCTCCTCACTTATACTGTTCACCTGGTGACATGTCGTGTGTATATTAAACCATCAGGGGAACACAATCTCCTCACTTATACTGTTCACCTGGTGACATGTCCTGTCAGTATTAAACCATCAGGGGAACACATTCTCCTCACTTATACTGTTCACCTGGTAACATGTCCCGTGTGTATTAAACCATCAGGGGAACACACTCTCCTCACTTATACAGTTCATTTGGTAACATGTCCCATGCGTATTAAACCATCAGGGGAACACACTCTCCTCACTTATACTGCTCATCTGGTAACATGTCCCGTGCGTATTAAACCATCAGGGGAACACAATCTCCTCACGTATGCTGTTCACCTGCTAACATGTACCGTGCGTATTTAACCATCAGGGGAACACACTCTCCTCACTTACACTGTTCACCTGGTGACATGTCCCGTGTGTATTAAACCATCAGGGGAACACAATCTCCTCACTTATACTGCTCACCTGGTAACATGTCCCGTGTGTATTAAACCATCAAGGGAACACACTCTCCTCACTTATGCAGTTCATCTGGTAACATGTCCTGTGTGTATTAAACCATCAGGGGAACACACTCTCCTCACTTATACTGTTCAACTGTTGACATGTCCCGTGTGTATGAAAACATCAGGGGAACACATTCTCCTCACTTATACTGATCACCTGGTAACATGCCCTGTGTATATTAAACCATCAGGGGAACACACTCTCCTCACTTATACTGTTCACCTGGTAACTTGTACCGTGCGTATTAAACCAACAGGGGAACACACTCTCCTCACTTATACTGTTCACCTGGTGACATGTCCCGTGTATATTAAACCATCAGGGGAACACACTCTACTCACTTATACTGTTCACCTGGTGACATGTCCCGTATGTATTAAAACATCAGGGGTACACATTCTCTTCACTTACACTTTTCACCTGGTGACATGTCCCGTGTGTATTAAATAATGAGGGGAACACACTCTCCTCACTTGTTCTATTCACGTGGTAACATGTCCCATGTACATTAAACAATAAGGGGAACACACTCTCCTCACTTATACTGTTCACCTGGTGACATGTCCTGTGTATATTAAACCATCAGGGGAACACAATCTCCTCACTTATACTGTTCACCTGGTGACATGTCCTGTCAGTATTAAACCATCAGGGGAACACATTCTCCTCACTTATACTGTTCACCTGGTGACATGTCCTGTGTATATTAAACCATCAGGGGAACACAATCTCCTCACTTATACTGTTCACCTGGTGACATGTCCTGTCAGTATTAAACCATCAGGGGAACACATTCTCCTCACTTATACAGTTCATCTGGTAACATGTCCCTTGCGTATTAAACCATCAGGGGAACACACTCTCCTCACTTATACTGCTCTTCTGGTAACATTTCCCGTGCGTAGTAAACCTTCAGGGGAACACACTCTCCTCACGTATGCTGTTCACCAGGTAACATGTACCGTGCGTATTAAACCATCAGGGGAACACATTCTCCTCACTTACACTGTTCACCTGGTGACATGTCCCGTGTGTATTAAACCATCAGGGGAACACATTCTCCTCAGTTATACTGCTCATCTGGTAACATGTCCCGTGTGTATTAAACCATCAGGGGAACACATTCCTCTCACTAATACTGTTCACCTGGTGACATGTCCCGTGTATATTTAGCCATCAGGGGAAAACACTCTCCTCACTTATACTGTTCACCTGGTAACATGTACCGTGCGTATTGAACCATCAGGGGAACACAATCGCCTCACTTATACTGTTCACCTGGTGACATGTCCCGTGTATATTAAACCATCAGGGGAACACATTCTCCTCACTTATACTGTTCACCTGGTAACATGTCCCGTGTATATTAAACCATGAGGGGAACACACTCTCCTCACGTATGCTGTTCACCTGGTTACATGTCCTGTGTATATTAAACCATCAGGGGAACACATTCTCCTCACTTATACTGTTCACCTGGTGACATGTCCTGTGTGTATTAAACAAACAGGGGTACACACTCTCCTCTCTTATTCTGTTTACCTGGTAACATGTCCTGTGTATATTGAACCATCAGTGGAACACACTCTCCTCACTTATACTGTTTACCTGGTAACATGTCCTGTGTATATTAAACCATCAGGGGAACACACTCTCTTCACTTATACTGTTTACCTGGTAACATGTCCTGTGTATATTAAACCATCAGGGGAACATACTCTCCTCACTTATACCGTTCACCTGGTAACATGTCCTGTAAATATTAAACCATCAGGGGAAAACACTGTCCTCACTTATACTTTTCACCTGGTAACATGTCCTGTGTATAATAAACCATCAGGGGAACACACTCTCCGCACTTATACTGTTCACCTGGTAACATGTCCTGTGTATATTAAACCATCAGGGGAACATACTCTCCGCACTTATACTGTTCACCTGGTAACATGTCCTGTGTATATTAAACCATCAGGGGAACACACTCTGTTCACTTTTACTTTTTACCTGGTAACATGTCCGGTGTATATTAAACCATCAGGGGAACACACTCTCCTCACTTATACTGTTCACCTGGTGACATGTCGTGTGTATATTAAACCATCAGGGGAACACAATCTCCTCACTTATACTGTTCACCTGGTGACATGTCCTGTCAGTATTAAACCATCAGGGGAACACATTCTCCTCACTTATACTGTTCACCTGGTAACATGTCCCGTGTGTATTAAACCATCAGGGGAACACACTCTCCTCACTTATACAGTTCATCTGGTAACATGTCCCATGCGTATTAAACCATCAGGGGAACACACTCTCCTCACTTATACTGCTCATCTGGTAACATGTCCCGTGCGTATTAAACCATCAGGGGAACACAATCTCCTCACGTATGCTGTTCACCTGGTAACATGTACCGTGCGTATTTAACCATCAGGGGAACACACTCTCCTCACTTACACTGTTCACCTGGTGACATGTCCCGTGTGTATTAAACCATCAGGGGAACACAATCTCCTCACTTATACTGCTCACCTGGTAACATGTCCCGTGTGTATTAAACCATCAGGGGAACACACTCTCCTCACTTATGCAGTTCATCTGGTAACATGTCCTGTGTGTATTAAACCATCAGGGGAACACACTCTCCTCACTTATACTGTTCAACTGTTGACATTTCCCGTGTGTATGAAAACATCAGGGGAACACATTCTCCTCACTTATACTGTTCACCAGGTAACATGTCCTGTGTATATTAAACCATCAGGGGAACACACTCTCCTCACTGATACTGTTCACCTGGTAACTTGTACCGTGCGTATTAAACCAACAGGGGAACACACTCTCCTCACTTATACTGTTCACCTGGTGACATGTCCCGTGTATATTAAACCATCAGGGGAACACACTCTCCTCACTTATACTGTTCACCTGGTGACATGTCCCGTATGTATTAAAACATCAGGGGTACACATTCTCTTCACTTACACTTTTCACCTGGTGACATGTCCCGTGTGTATTAAATAATGAGGGGAACACACTCTCCTCACTTGTTCTATTCACGTGGTAACATGTCCCATGTACATTAAACAATAAGGGGAACACACTCTCCTCACTTATACTGTTCACCTGGTGACATGTCCTGTGTATATTAAACCATCAGGGGAACACAATCTCCTCACTTATACTGTTCACCTGGTGACATGTCCTGTCAGTATTAAACCATCAGGGGAACACATTCTCCTCACTTATACTGTTCACCTGGTAACATGTCCCGTGTGTATTAAACCATCAGGGGAACACACTCTCCTCACTTATACAGTTCATCTGGTAACATGTCCCTTGCGTATTAAACCATCAGGGGAACACACTCTCCTCACTTATACTGCTCTTCTGGTAACATTTCCCGTGCGTAGTAAACCTTCAGGGGAACACACTGTCCTCACGTATGCTGTTCACCAGGTAACATGTACCGTGCGTATTAAACCATCAGGGGAACACATTCTCCTCACTTACACTGTTCACCTGGTGACATGTCCCGTGTGTATTAAACCATTAGGGGAACACATTCTCCTCACTTATACTGCTCATCTGGTAACATGTCCCGTGTGTATTAAACAATCAGGGGAACACATTCTCCTCACTTATACTGTTCACCTGGTAACATGTCCCATTCGTATTAAACCATCAGGGGACCACATTCCTCTCACTAATACTGTTCACCTGGTGACATGTCCCGTGTATATTTAGCCATCAGGGGAAAACACTCTCCTCACTTATACTGTTCACCAGGTAACATGTACCGTGCGTATTGAACCATCAGGGGAACACAATCGCCTCACTTATACTGTTCACCTGGTGACATGTCCCGTGTATATTAAACCATCAGGGGAACACATTCTCCTCACTTATACTGTTCACCTGGTAACATGTCCCGTGTATATTAAACCATGAGGGGAACACACTCTCCTCACGTATGCTGTTCACCTGGTTACATGTCCTGTGTATATTAAACCATCAGGGGAACACATTCTCCTCACTTATACTGTTCACCTGGTGACATGTCCCGTGTATATTTAGCCATCAGGGGAAAACACTCTCCTCACTTCTACTGTTCACCAGGTAACATGTACCGTGCGTATTGAACCATCAGGGGAACACACTCGCCACACTTATACTGTTCACCTGGTGACATGTCCCGTGTATATTAAACCATCAGGGGAACACATTCTCCTCACTTATACTGTTCACCTGGTTACATGTCCTGTGTATAATAAACCATCAGGGGAACACACTCTCCTCACTTATACTGCTCACCTGGTGACATGTCCCGTGTATATTAAACCATCAGGGGAACACACTCTCCTCGCTTATGGAGTTCACCTCGTAACATGTAACATGTATATTAAACCATCAAGGGAACACACTCAGCTCACTTCTACTCTTCACCTGGTAACATGTCCTGTGTAGATTAAACCATCAGGGGAACACAGTCTCCTCACTTATAGATTTCACCTGGTAACATGTCCCATGTACATTTAACCATCAGGGGAACACACACTGCTCACTTATACAGTTTACCTGGTAACATGTCATGCGTGCATTAAACCATCATGGGAACACAGTCTCCTCATTTATACTGTTCACCTGGTGACATGTCCCGTGCGTATTAAACAATCAGGGGAACGCACTCTCCTCACTTCTACTCTAGAGCTGATAACTTGTCCCTTGTATATTAAACCATCAGGGGAACACACTCTCCTCACTTACACTGTTTACCTGGTAACATGTCCTGTGTGTATTAAACAAACAGGGGTACACACTCTCCTCACTTATTCTGTTTACCTGGTAACATGTCCTGTGTATATTGAACCATCAGGGGAACACACTCTCCTCACTTATACTGTCTACCTGGTAACATGTCCTGTGTATATTAAACCATCAGGGGAACACACTCTCCTCACTTATACTGTTCACCTGGTAACATGTCCTGTAAATATTAAACCATCAGGGGAAAACACTGTCCTCACTTATACTGTTCACCTGATAACATGTCCTGTGTATAATAAACCATCAGGGGAACACTCTCTCCGCACTTATACTGTTCACCTGGTAACATGTCCTGTGTATATTAAACCATCAGGGGAACATACTCTCCGCACTTATACTGTTCACCTGGTAACATGTCCTGTGTATATTAAACCATCAGGGGAACACGCTCTGTTCACTTTTACTTTTTACCTGGTAACATGTCCGGTGTATATTAAACCATCAGGGGAACACACGCTCCTCACTTATACTGTTCACCTGGTGACATGTCCTGTGTATATTAAACCATCAGGGGAACACAATCTCCTCACTTATACTGTTCACCTGGTGACATGTCCTGTCAGTGTTAAACCATCAGGGGAACACATTCTCCTCACTTATACTGTTCACCTGGTAACATGTCCCATGTGTATGATCCATCATTGGAACACACTCTCCTCACTTATACTGTTCACCTGGTAACATGTCCCATTCGTATACAACCATCAGGGGAACACATTCCCCTCACTTATACTGTTCACCTGGTGACATGTCCCGTGTATATTAAGCCATCAGGGGAAAACATTCTCCTCACTTATACTGTTCACCTGGTGACATGTCCCATGTGTATTAAACCATCAGGGGAGCACACGCTCATCACTTATACTGCTCACCTGGTTACATGTTCTGTGTATATTAAACCATCAGGGGAACACATTCTCCTCACTTATACTGTTCACCTGGTAACATGTACCGTGCGTATTGAACCATCAGGGGAATACACTCTCCTCACTTATACTGTTCACCAGGTGACATGTCCCGTGTATATTAAACCATGAGGGGAACGCACTCTCCTCACTTATGCTGTTCACCTGGTTACATTTCCTGTGTATATTAAACCATCAGGGGAACACAATCCCCTCACTTATACTGTTCACCTTGTGACATGTCCCGTGTATATTTAGCCATCAGGGGAAAACACTCTCCTCACTTATACTGTTCACCAGGTAACATGTACCGAACGTATTGAACCATCAGGGGAACACACTCTCCTCACTTATACTGTTCAACTGTTGACATGTCCCGTGTATATGAAAACATCAGGGGAACACATTCTCCTCACTTATACTGTTCACCTGGTAACATGTCCTGTGTATATTAAACCATCAGGGGAACACACTCTCCTCACTTATACTGTTCACCTGGTAACTTGTACCGTGCGTATTAAACCAACAGGGGAACACACTCTCCTCACTTATACTGTTCACCTGGTGACATTTCCCGTGTATATTAAACCATCAGGGGAACACACTCTCCTCACTTATACTGTTCACCTGGTGACATGTCCCGTATGTATTAAAACATCAGGGGTACACATTCTCTTCACTTACACTTTTCACCTGGTGACATGTCCCGTGTGTATTAAATAATGAGGGGAACACACTCTCCTCACTTGTTCTATTCACGTGGTAACATGTCCCATGTACATTAAACAATAAGGGGAACACACTCTCCTCACTTATACTGTTCACCTGGTGACATGTCCTGTGTATATTAAACCATCAGGGGAACACAATCTCCTCACTTATACTGTTCACCTGGTGACATGTCCTGTCAGTATTAAACCATCAGGGGAACACATTCTCCTCACTTATACTGTTCACCTGGTAACATGTCCCGTGTGTATTAAACCATCAGGGGAACACACTCTCCTCACTTATACAGTTCATCTGGTAACATGTCCCTTGCGTATTAAACCATCAGGGGAACACACTCTCCTCACTTATACTGCTCTTCTGGTAACATTTCCCGTGCGTAGTAAACCTTCAGGGGAACACACTCTCCTCACGTATGCTGTTCACCAGGTAACATGTACCGTGCGTATAAAACCATCAGGGGAACACATTCCCCTCACTTACACTGTTCACCTGGTGACATGTCCCGTGTGTAGTAAACCATCAGGGGAACACATTCTCCTCACTTATACTGCTCATCTGGTAACATGTCCCGTGTGTATTAAACAATCAGGGGAACACATTCTCCTCACTTATACTGTTCACCTGGTAACATGTCCCATTCGTATTAAACCATCAGGGGAACACATTCCTCTCACTAATACTGTTCACCTGGTGACATGTCCCGTGTATATTTAGCCATCAGGGGAAAACACTCTCCTCACTTATACTGTTCACCAGGTAACATGTACCGTGCGTATTGAACCATCAGGGGAACACAATCGCCTCACTTATACTGTTCACCTGGTGACATGTCCCGTGTATATTAAACCATCAGGGGAACACATTCTCCTCACTTATACTGTTCACCTGGTAACATGTCCCGTGTATATTAAACCATGAGGGGAACACACTCTCCTCACGTATGCTGTTCACCTGGTTACATGTCCTGTGTATATTAAACCATCAGGGGAACACATTCTCCTCACTTATACTGTTCACCTGGTGACATGTCCCGTGTATATTTAGCCATCAGGGGAAAACACTCTCCTCACTTCTACTGTTCACCAGGTAACATGTACCGTGCGTATTGAACCATCAGGGGAACACACTCGCCACACTTATACTGTTCACCTGGTGACATGTCCCGTGTATATTAAACCATCAGGGGAACACATTCTCCTCACTTATACTGCTCATCTGGTAACATGTCCCGTGTGTATTAAACAATCAGGGGAACACATTCTCCTCACTTATACTGTTCACCTGGTAACATGTCCCATTCGTATTAAACCATCAGGGGAACACATTCCTCTCACTAATACTGTTCACCTGGTGACATGTCCCGTGTATATTTAGCCATCAGGGGAAAACACTCTCCTCACTTATACTGTTCACCAGGTAACATGTACCGTGCGTATTGAACCATCAGGGGAACACAATCGCCTCACTTATACTGTTCACCTGGTGACATGTCCCGTGTATATTAAACCATCAGGGGAACACATTCTCCTCACTTATACTGTTCACCTGGTAACATGTCCCGTGTATATTAAACCATGAGGGGAACACACTCTCCTCACGTATGCTGTTCACCTGGTTACATGTCCTGTGTATATTAAACCATCAGGGGAACACATTCTCCTCACTTATACTGTTCACCTGGTGACATGTCCTGTGTGTATTAAACAAACAGGGGTACACACTCTCCTCTCTTATTCTGTTTACCTGGTAACATGTCCTGTGTATATTGAACCATCAGTGGAACACACTCTCCTCACTTATACTGTTTACCTGGTAACATGTCCTGTGTATATTAAACCATCAGGGGAACACACTCTCCTCACTTATACTGTTTACCTGGTAACATGTCCTGTGTATATTAAACCATCAGGGGAACATACTCTCCTCACTTATACCGTTCACCTGGTAACATGTCCTGTAAATATTAAACCATCAGGGGAAAACACTGTCCTCACTTATACTGTTCACCTGGTAACATGTCCTGTGTATAATAAACCATCAGGGGAACACACTCTCCGCACTTATACTGTTCACCTGGTAACATGTCCTGTGTATATTAAACCATCAGGGGAACATACTCTCCGCACTTATACTGTTCACCTGGTAACATGTCCTGTGTATATTAAACCATCAGGGGAACACACTCTGTTCACTTTTACTTTTTACCTGGTAACATGTCCGGTGTATATCAAACCATCAGGGGAACACAGTCTCCTCACTTATACTGTTCACCTGGTGACAGGTCGTGTGTATATTAAACCATCAGGGGAACACAATCTCCTCACTTATACTGTTCACCTGGTGACATGTCCTGTCAGTATTAAACCATCAGGGGAACACATTCTCCTCACTTATACTGTTCACCTGGTAACATGTCCCGTGTGTATTAAACCATCAGGGGAACACACTCTCCTCACTTATACAGTTCATCTGGTAACATGTGCCATGCGTATTACAACATCAGGGGAACACACTCTCCTCACTTATACTGCTCATCTGGTAACATGTCCCGTGCGTATTAAACCATCAGGGGAACACAATCTCCTCACGTATGCTGTTCACCTGGTAACATGTACCGTGCGTATTTAACCATCAGGGGAACACACTCTCCTCACTTACACTGTTCACCTGGTGACATGTCCCGTGTGTATTAAACCATCAGGGGAACACAATCTCCTCACTTATACTGCTCACCTGGTAACATGTCCCGTGTGTATTAAACCATCTGGGGAACACACTCTCCTCACTTATGCAGTTCATCTGGTAACATGTCCTGTGTGTATTAAACCATCAGGGGAACACACTCTCCTCACTTATACTGTTCAACTGTTGACATGTCCCGTGTGTATGAAAACATCAGGGGAACACATTCTCCTCACTTATACTGTTCACCTGGTAACATGTCCTGTGTATATTAAACCATCAGGGGAACACACTCTCCTCACTTATACTGTTCACCTGGTAACTTGTACCGTGCGTATTAAACCAACAGGGGAACACACTCTCCTCACTTATACTGTTCACCTGGTGACATGTCCCGTGTATATTAAACCATCAGGGGAACACACTCTCCTCACTTATACTGTTCACCTGGTGACATGTCCCGTATGTATTAAAACATCAGGGGTACACATTCTCTTCACTTACACTTTTCACCTGGTGACATGTCCCGTGTGTATTAAATAATGAGGGGAACACACTCTCCTCACTTGTTCTATTCACGTGGTAACATGTCCCATGTACATTAAACAATAAGGGGAACACACTCTCCTCACTTATGCTGTTCACCTGGTGACATGTCCTGTGTATATTAAACCATCAGGGGAACACAATCTCCTCACTTATACTGTTCACCTGGTGACATGTCCTGTCAGTATTAAACCATCAGGGGAACACATTCTCCTCACTTATACTGTTCACCTGGTAACATGTCCCGTGTGTATTAAACCATCAGGGGAACACACTCTCCTCACTTATACAGTTCATCTGGTAACATGTCCCTTGCGTATTAAACCATCAGGGGAACACACTCTCCTCACTTATACTGCTCTTCTGGTAACATTTCCCGTGCGTAGTAAACCTTCAGGGCAACACACTCTCCTCACGTATGCTGTTCACCAGGTAACATGTACCGTGCGTATTAAACCATCAGGGGAACACATTCTCCTCACTTACACTGTTCACCTGGTGACATGTCCCGTGTGTATTAAACCATCAGGGGAACACATTCTCCTCACTTATACTGCTCATCTGGTAACATGTCCCGTGTGTATTAAACAATCAGGGGAACACATTCTCCTCACTTATACTGTTCACCTGGTAACAAGTCCCATTCGTATTAAACCATCAGGGGAACACATTCCTCTCACTAATACTGTTCACCTGGTGACATGTCCCGTGTATATTTAGCCATCAGGGGAAAACACTCTCCTCACTTATACTGTTCACCAGGTAACATGTACCGTGCGTATTGAACCATCAGGGGAACACAATCGCCTCACTTATACTGTTCACCTGGTGACATGTCCCGTGTATATTAAACCATCAGGGGAACACATTCTCCTCACTTATACTGTTCACCTGGTAACATGTCCCGTGTATATTAAACCATGAGGGGAACACACTCTCCTCACGTATGCTGTTCACCTGGTTACATGTCCTGTGTATATTAAACCATCAGGGGAACACATTCTCCTCACTTATACTGTTCACCTGGTGACATGTCCCGTGTATATTTAGCCATCAGGGGAAAACACTCTCCTCACTTATACTGTTCACCAGGTAACATGTACCGTGCGTATTGAACCATCAGGGGAACACACTCGCCACACTTATACTGTTCACCTGGTGACATGTCCCGTGTATATTAAACCATCAGGGGAACACATTCTCCTCACTTATACTGTTCACCTGGTTACATGTCCCGTGTATATTAAACCATGAGGGGAACACACTCTCCTCACGTATGCTGTTCAACTGGTTACATGTCCTGTGTATATTAAACCATCAGGGGAACACACTCTCCTCACTTATACTGTTCACCTGGTGACATGTCCCGTGTATATTAAACCATCAGGGGAACACACTCTCCTCGCTTATGGAGTTCACCTCGTAACATGTAACATGTATATTAAGCCATCAAGGGAACACACTCAGCTCACTTCTACTGTTCACCTGGTAACATGTCCTGTGTAGATTAAACCATCAGGGGAACACAGTCTCCTCACTTATAGATTTCACCTGGTAACATGTCCCATGTACATTGAACCATCAGGGGAACACACACTGCTCACTTATACAGTTTACCTGGTAACATGTCATGCGTGCATTAAACCATCACGGGAACACAGTCTCCTCACTTACACTGTTCACCTGGTGACATGTCCCGTGCGTATTAAACAATCAGGGGAACACACTCTCCTCACTTCTACTGTTCACCTGGTAACATGTCCTGTGTAGATTAAACCATCAGGGGAACACAGTCTCCTCACTTATAGATTTCACCTGGTAACATGTCCCATGTACATTGAACCATCAGGGGAACACACACTGCTCACTTATACAGTTTACCTGGTAACATGTCATGCGTGCATTAAACCTTCAGGGGAACACACTCTCCTCACGTATGCTGTTCACCAGGTAACATGTACCGTGCGTATTAAACCATCAGGGGAACACATTCTCCTCACTTACACTGTTCACCTGGTGACATGTCCCGTGTGTATTAAACCATCAGGGGAACACATTCTCCTCACTTATACTGCTCATCTGGTAACATGTCCCGTGTGTATTAAATAATCAGGGGAACACATTCTCCTCACTTATACTGTTCACCTGGTAACATGTCCCATTCGTATTAAACCATCAGGGGAACACATTCCTCTCACTAATACTGTTCACCTGGTGACATGTCCCGTGTATATTTAGCCATCAGGGGAAAACACTCTCCTCACTTATACTGTTCACCAGGTAACATGTACCGTGCGTATTGAACCATCAGGGGAACACAATCGCCTCACTTATACTGTTCACCTGGTGACATGTCCCGTGTATATTAAACCATCAGGGGAACACACTCTCCTCACTTATACTGTTCACCTGGTGACATGTCCCGTATGTATTAAAACATCAGGGGAACACATTCTCCTCACTTATACTGTTCACCTGGTAACATGTCCTGTGTATATTAAACCATCAGGGGAACACACTCTCCTCACTTATACTGTTCACCTGGTAACTTGTACCGTGCGTATTAAACCAACAGGGGAACACACTCTCCTCACTTATACTGTTCACCTGGTGACATGTCCCGTGTATATTAAACCATCAGGGGAACACACTCTCCTCACTTATACTGTTCACCTGGTGACATGTCCCGTATGTATTAAAACATCAGGGGTACACATTCTCTTCACTTACACTTTTCACCTGGTGACATGTCCCGTGTGTATTAAATAATGAGGGGAACACACTCTCCTCACTTGTTCTATTCACGTGGTAACATGTCCCATGTACATTAAACAATAAGGGGAACACACTCTCCTCACTTATACTGTTCACCTGGTGACATGTCCTGTGTATATTAAACCATCAGGGGAACACAATCTCCTCACTTATACTGTTCACCTGGTGACATGTCCTGTCAGTATTAAACCATCAGGGGAACACATTCTCCTCACTTATACTGTTCACCTGGTAACATGTCCCGTGTGTATTAAACCATCAGGGGAACACACTCTCCTCACTTATACAGTTCATCTGGTAACATGTCCCTTGCGTATTAAACCATCAGGGGAACACACTCTCCTCACTTATACTGCTCTTCTGGTAACATTTCCCGTGCGTAGTAAACCTTCAGGGGAACACACTCTCCTCACGTATGCTGTTCACCAGGTAACATGTACCGTGCGTATTAAACCATCAGGGGAACACATTCTCCTCACTTACACTGTTCACCTGGTGACATGTCCCGTGTGTATTAAACCATCAGGGGAACACATTCTCCTCACTTATACTGCTCATCTGGTAACATGTCCCGTGTGTATTAAACAATCAGGGGAACACATTCTCCTCACTTATACTGTTCACCTGGTAACATGTCCCATTCGTATTAAACCATCAGGGGAACACATTCCTCTCACTAATACTGTTCACCTGGTGACATGTCCCGTGTATATTTAGCCATCAGGGGAAAACACTCTCCTCACTTATACTGTTCACCAGGTAACATGTACCGTGCGTATTGAACCACCAGGGGAACACAATCGCCTCACTTATACTGTTCACCTGGTGACATGTCCCGTGTATATTAAACCATCAGGGGAACACATTCTCCTCACTTATACTGTTCACCTGGTAACATGTCCCGTGTATATTAAACCATGAGGGGAACACACTCTCCTCACGTATGCTGTTCACCTGGTTACATGTCCTGTGTATATTAAACCATCAGGGGAACACATTCTCCTCACTTATACTGTTCACCTGGTGACATGTCCCGTGTATATTTAGCCATCAGGGGAAAACACTCTCCTCACTAATACTGTTCACCAGGTAACATGTACCGTGCGTATTGAACCATCAGGGGAACACACTCGCCACACTTATACTGTTCACCTTGTGACATGTCCCGTGTATATTAAACCATCAGGGGAACACATTCTCCTCACTTATACTGTTCACCTGGTTACATGTCCCGTGTATATTAAACCATGAGGGGAACACACTCTCCTCACGTATGCTGTTCAACTGGTTACATGTCCTGTGTATATTAAACCATCTGGGGAACACACTCTCCTCACTTATACTGTTCACCTGGTGACATGTCCCGTGTATATTAAACCATCAGGGGAACACACTCTCCTCGCTTATGGAGTTCACCTCGTAACATGTAACATGTATATTAAACCATCAAGGGAACACACTCAGCTCACTTCTACTGTTCACCTGGTAACATGTCCAGTGTAGATTAAACCATCAGGGGAACACAGTCTCCTCACTTATAGATTTCACCTGGTAACATGTCCCATGTACATTGAACCATCAGGGGAACACACACTGCTCACTTATACAGTTTACCTGGTAACATGTCATGCGTGCATTAAACCATCATGGGAACACAGTCTCCTCACTTACACTGTTCACCTGGTGACATGTCCCGTGCGTATTAAACAATCAGGGGAACACACTCTCCTCACTTCTACTCTAGAGCTGATAACATGTCCCTTGTATATTAAACCATCAGGGGAACACACTCTCCTCACTTACACTGTTTACCTGGTAACATGTCCTGTGTGTATTAAACAAACAGGGGTACACACTCTCCTCACTTATTCTGTTTACCTGGTAACATGTCCTGTGTATATTGAACCATCAGGGGAACACACTCTCCTCACTTATACTGTTTACCTGGTAACATGTCCTGTGTATATTAAACCATCAGGGGAACATACTCTCCTCACTTATACTGTTCACCTGGTAACATGTCCTGTAAATATTAAACCATCAGGGGAAAACACTGTCCTCACTTATACTGTTCACCTGATAACATGTCCTGTGTATAATAAACCATCAGGGGAACACACTCTCCGCACTTATACTGTTCACCTGGTAACATGTCCTGTGTATATTAAACCATCAGGGGAACACACTCTGTTCACTTTTACTTTTTACCTGGTAACATGTCCGGTGTATATTAAACCATCAGGGGAACACACTCTCCTCACTTATACTGTTCACCTGGTGACATGTCGTGTGTATATTAAACCATCAGTGGAACACAATCTCCTCACTTATACTGTTCACCTGGTGACATGTCCTGTCAGTATTAAACCATCAGGGGAACACATTCTCCTCACTTATACTGTTCACCTGGTAACATGTCCCGTGTGTATTAAACCTTCAGGGGAACACACTCTCCTCACTTACACTGTTCACCTGGTGACATGTCCCGTGTGTATTAAACCATCAGGGGAACACACTCTCCTCACTTATACTGCTCATCTGGTTACATGTCCCGTCTTTATTAAACAATCAGGGCAACACATTCTCCTCACTTATACTGTTCACCTGGTAACATGTCCCATTCGTATTAAACCAATTGGGAACACATTCCCCTCACTTATACTGTTCACCTGGTGACATGTCCCGTGTATATTTAGCCAACAGGGGAAAACATTCTCCTCACTTATACTGTTCACCTGGTGACATGTCCCGTGTGTATTAAACCATCAGGGGAGCAAACGCTACTCACTTATACTGTTCACCTGGTGACATGTCCCGTGTATATTAAACCATGGGGGGAACACACTCTCCTCACGTATGCTGTTCACCTGCTTACATGTCCTGTGTATATTAAACCATCATGGGAACACATTCTCCTCACTTATACTGTTCACCTGGTAACATGTACCGTGCGTATTGAACCATCAGGGGAACACACTCTCCTCACTTATACTGTTCACCTGGTGACATGTCCCGTGTATATTAAACCATCAGGGGAACACACTCTCCTCGCTTATGGAGTTCACCTCGTAACATGTCCCATGTATATTAAACCATCAGGGGAACACACTCAGCTCACTTCTACTGTTCACCTGGTAACATGTCCTGTGTAGATTAAACCATCAGGGGAACACACTCTCCTCACTTATAGATTACACCTGGTAACATGTCCCATGTATATTGAACCATCAGGGGAACACACTCTGCTCACTTATTCTTTTCACCTGGTAACATGTCCTGTGTGCATTAAACCATCAGGGGAACACAGTCTCCTCACTTACACTGTTCACCTGGTGACATGTCCCGTGCGTATTAAACAATCAGGGGAACACACTCTCCTCACTTCTACTCTAGAGCTGGTAACATGTCCCTTGTGTATTAAACCATCAGGGGAAAACACTCTCCTCACTTACACTGTTTACCTGGTAACATGTCCTGTGTTTATTAAACAAACAGGGGTACACACTCTCCTCTCTTATTCTGTTTACCTGGTAACATGTCCTGTGTATATTGAACCATCAGTGGAACACACTCTCCTCACTTATACTGTTTACCTGGTAACATGTCCTGTGTATATTAAACCATCAGGGGAACACACTCTCCTCACTTATACTGTTTACCTGGTAACATGTCCTGTGTATATTAAACCATCAGGGGAACATACTCTCCTCACTTATACCGTTCACCTGGTAACATGTCCTGTAAATATTAAACCATCAGGGGAAAACACTGTCCTCACTTATACTGTTCACGTGGTAACATGTCCTGTGTATAATAAACCATCAGGGGAACACACTCTCCGCACTTCTACTGTTCACCTGGTAACATGTCCTGTGTATATTAAACCATCAGGGGAACATACTCTCCGCACTTATACTGTTCACCTGGTAACATGTCCTGTGTATATTAAACCATCAGGGGAACACACTCTGTTCACTTTTACTTTTTACCTGGTAACATGTCCGGTGTATATTAAACCATCAGGGGAACACACTCTCCTCACTTATACTGTTCCCCTGGTGACATGTCGTGTGTATATTAAACCATCAGGGGAACACAATCTCCTCACTTATACTGTTCACCTGGTGACATGTCCTGTCAGTATTAAACCATCAGGGGAACACATTCTCCTCACTTATACTGTTCACCTGGTAACATGTCCCGTGTGTATTAAACCATCAGGGGAACACACTCTCCTCACTTATACAGTTCATCTGGTAACATGTCCCATGCGTATTAAACAATCAGGGGAACACACTCTCCTCACTTATACTGCTCATCTGGTAACATGTCCCATGCGTATTAAACCATCAGGGGAACACACTCTCCTCACTTACACTGTTCACCTGATGACATGTCCCGTGTGTATTAAACCATCAGGGGAACACAATCTCCTCACTTATACTGCTCACCTGGTAACATGTCCCGTGTATATTACACCATCAGGGGAACACACTCTCCTCACTTATACTGCTCATCTGGTTACATGTCCCGTCTGTATTAAACAATCAGGGCAACACATTCTCCTCACTTATACTGTTCACCTGGTAACATGTCCCATTCGTATTAAACCATCAGGGGAACACATTCCCCTCACTTATACTGTTCACCTGGTGACATGTCCCGTGTATATTTAGCCATCAGGGGAAAACATTCTCCTCACTTATACTGTTCACCTGGTGACATGTCCCGTGTGTATTAAACCATCAGGGGAGCACACGCTCCTCACTTATACTGTTCACCTGGTGACATGTCCCGTGTATATTAAACCATGGGGGGAACACACTCTCCTCACTTATGCTGTTCACCTGGTTACATGTCCTGTGTATATTAAACCATCAGGGGAACACATTCTCCTCACTTATACTGTTCACCTGGTGACTTGTCCCGTGTATATTTAGCCATCAGGGGAAAACACTCTCCTCACTTATACTGTTCACCAGGTAACATGTACCGTGCGTATTGAACCATCAGGGGAACACACTCGCCGCACTTATAATGTTCACCTGATGACATGTCCCGTGTATATTAAACCATTAGGGGAACACATTCTCCTCACTTATACTGTTCACCTGGTAACATGTCCCGTGTATATTAAACCATCAGGGGAGCACACTCTCCTCACGTATGCTATTCACCTGGTTACATGTCCTGTGTATATTAAACCATCCGGGGAACAAATTCTGCTCACTTATACTGTTCACCTGGTAACATGTACCGTGCGTATTGAACCATCAGGGGAACACGCTCTCCTCACTTATACTGTTCACCTGGTGACATGTCCCGTGTATATTAAACCATCAGGGGAACACACTCTCCTCGCTTAAGGAGTTCACCTCGTAACATGGCCCATGTATATTAAACCATCAGGGGAACACACTCAGCTCACTTCTACTGTTCACCTGGGAACATGTCCTGTGTAGATTAAACCATCAGGGGAACACACTCTCCTCACTTATAGATTTCACCTGGAAACATATCCCATGTATATTGAACCATCAGGGGAAAACACTCTGCTCACTTATACGGTTCACCTGGTAACATGTCCTGTGTGCATTAAACCATCAGGGGAACACAGTCTCCTCACTTATACTGTTCACCTGGTGACATGTCCCGTGCGTATTAAACAATCACAGGAACACACTCTCCTCACTTCTACTCTAGAGCTGGTAACATGTCCCTTGTATATTAAACCATCAGGGGAACACACTCTCCTCACTTACACTGTTTACCTGGTAACATGTCCCGTGTGTATTAAACAAACAGGGGTACACACTCTCCTCACTTATTATGTTTACCTGGTAACATGTCCTGTGTATATTAAACCATCAGGGGAACACACTCTCCTCACTTATACTGTTTACCTGGAAACTTGTCCTGTGTATATTAAACCATCAGGGGAACACACTCTCCTCACTTATACTGTTTACCTGGTAACATGTCCTGTGTATATTAAACCATCAGCGGTACATACTCTCCGCACTTATACTGTTCACCTGGTAATATGTCATGTAAATATTAAACCATCAGGGGAAAACATTGTCCTCACTTATACTGTTCACCTGGTAACATGTCCTGAGTATAATAAACCATCAGGGGAACACACTCTCCGCACTTATACTGTTCACCTGGTAACATGTCCTGTGTATATTAAACCATCAGGGGAACATACTCTCCGCACTTATACTGTTCACCTGGTAACATGTCCTGTGTATATTTAACCATCAGGGGAACACACTCTTTTCACTTTTACTTTTTACCTGGTAACATGTCCGGTGTATATTAAACCATCAGGGAAACACACTCTCCTCACTTATACTGTTCACCTGGTAACATCTCCTGTGTATATTAAACCATCAGGGGAACACACTCTTTTCACTTTTACGGTTTACCTGGTAACATGTCCGGTGTATATTAAACCATCAGGGGAACACACTCTCCTCACTTATACTGTTTACCTGGTAACATGTCCCGTGTGTATAAAACAAACAGGGGAACACACTCTCCTCACTTATACTGTTCACCTGGTAACATGTCCTGTGTATATTAAACCATCAGGGGAAAACAGTCTCCGGACTTATACTGTTCACCTGGTAACATGTCCTGTGTATATTAAACCATCAGGGGAACATACTCTTCTCACCTATACTGTTCACCTGGTGACATGTCCCGTGCGTATTAAACAATCACAGGAACACACTCTCCTCACTTCTACTCTAGAGCTGGTAACATGTCCCTTGTATATTAAACCATCAGGGGAACACACTCTCCTCACTTACACTGTTTACCTGGTAACATGTCCCGTGTGTATTAAACAAACAGGGGTACACACTCTCCTCACTTATTATGTTTACCTGGTAACATGTCCTGTGTATATTAAACCATCAGGGGAACACACTCTCCTCACTTATACTGTTTACCTGGAAACTTGTCCTGTGTATATTAAACCATCAGGGGAACACACTCTCCTCACTTATACTGTTTACCTGGTAACATGTCCTGTGTATATTAAACCATCAGCGGTACATACTCTCCGCACTTATACTGTTCACCTGGTAATATGTCATGTAAATATTAAACCATCAGGGGAAAACATTGTCCTCACTTATACTGTTCACCTGGTAACATGTCCTGAGTATAATAAACCATCAGGGGAACACACTCTCCGCACTTATACTGTTCACCTGGTAACATGTCCTGTGTATATTAAACCATCAGGGGCACATACTCTCCGCACTTATACTGTTCACCTGGTAACATGTCCTGTGTATATTTAACCATCAGGGGAACACACTCTTTTCACTTTTACTTTTTACCTGGTAACATGTCCGGTGTATATTAAACCATCAGGGAAACACACTCTCCTCACTTATACTGTTCACCTGGTAACATCTCCTGTGTATATTAAACCATCAGGGGAACACACTCTTTTCACTTTTACGGTTTACCTGGTAACATGTCCGGTGTATATTAAACCATCAGGGGAACACACTCTCCTCACTTATACTGTTTACCTGGTAACATGTCCCGTGTGTATAAAACAAACAGGGGAACACACTCTCCTCACTTATACTGTTCACCTGGTAACATGTCCTGTGTATATTAAACCATCAGGGGAAAACAGTCTCCGGACTTATACTGTTCACCTGGTAACATGTCCTGTGTATATTAAACCATCAGGGGAACATACTCTTCTCACCTATACTGTTCACCTGGTGACATGTCCTGTGTGCATGAAACAATCAGTGGAACACACTCGCCTCACTTGTACTGTTCACTTTGTAACATGTCCCGTGCGTATTAAACCATCAGGGGAACAAATTCCCCTCACTTATACTGTTCACCTGGTGAAATGTCCCGTGTGTATTAAGCCATCAGTGGAACACACTCTCCTGATTTATACTGCTCATCTGGTAACGTGTCCCGTGTATATTAAACCATCAGGGGAACACACTCTCCTCACTTATACTGTTCACCTGTTAACATTTCCCGTTCGTATTAAACCATCAGGGGAACGCACTCTCCTCACTTATACTGTTCACTTGGCAACATGTCCCGTGCGTATTAAACCATCAGGGGAACACACTCTCCCCACTTATACTGTTCATCTGGTAACATGTCCAGTGCGTATTAAACCATCAGGGGAACACATTCCCCTCACTTATACTGTTCACCTGGTGACATGTCCCGTGTGTATTAAACCATCAGGGGAGCACACGCTCCTCACTTATACTGTTCACCTGGTGACATGTCCCGTGTATATTAAACCATGGGGGGAACACACTCTCCACACGTATGCTATTCACCTGGTTACATGTCCTGTGTATATTAAACCATCAGGGGAACACATTCTCCTCACTTATACTGTTCACCTGGTGACTTGTCCCTCGTATATTTAACCATCAGGGGAACACACTCTCCTCACTTATACTGTTCACCTGGTGACATGTCCCGTGTATATTAAACCATCAGGGGAACACACTCTCCTCGCTTATGGAGTTCACCACGTAACATGGCCCATGTATATTAAACCATCAGGGGAACACACTCAGCTCGCTTCTACTGTTCACCTGGTAACATGTCCTGTGTAGATTAAACCATCAGGGGAACACACTCTCCTCACTTATAGATTTCACCTGGTAACATATCCCATGTATATTGAACCATCAGGGGAAAACACTCTGCTCACTTATACGGTTCACCTGGTAACATGTCCTGTGTGCATTAAACCATCAGGGGAACACAGTCTCCTCACTTATACTGTTCACCTGGTGACATGTCCCGTGCGTATTAAACAATCACGGGAACACACTCTCCTCACTTCTACTCTAGAGCTGGTAACATGTCCCTTGTATATTAAACCATCAGGGGAACACACTCTCCTCACTTACACTGTTTACCTGGTAACATGTCCTGTGTGTATTAAACAAACAGGGGTACACACTCTCCTCACTTATTCTGTTTACCTGGTAACATGTCCTGTGTATATTGAACCATCAGGGGAACACACTCTCCTCACTTATACTGTTTACCTGGTAACATGTCCTGTGTATATTAAACCATCAGGGGAACACACTCTCCTCACTTATACTGTTTACCTGGTAACATGTCCTTTGTATATTAAACCATCAGCGGAACATACTCTCCGCACTTATACTGTTCACCTGGTAACATGTCATGTAAATATTAAACCATCAGGGGAAAACATTGTCCTCACTTATACTGTTCACCTGGTAACATGTCCTGTGTATAATAAACCATCAGGGGAACACACTCTCCGCACTTATACTATTCACCTGGTAACATGTCCTGTGTATATTAAACCATCAGGGGAACATACTCTCCGCACTTATACTGTTCACCTGGTATCATGTCCTGTGTATATTTAACCATCAGGGGAACACACACTGTTCACTTTTACTTTTTACCTGGAAACATGTCCGGTGTATATTAAACCATCAGGGAAACACACTCTCCTCACTTATACTGTTCACCTGGTAACATGTCCTGTGTATATTAAACCATCAGGGGAACACACTCTTTTCACTTTTACGGTTTACCTGGTAACATGTCCGGTGTATATTAAACCATCAGGGGAACACACTCTCCTCACTTATACTGTTTACCTGGTAACATGTCCCGTGTGTATTAAACAAACAGGGGAACACACTCTCCTCACTTATACTGTTCACCTGGAAACATGTCCTGTGTATATTAAACCATCAGGGGAAAACAGTCTCCGGACTTATACTGTTCACCTGGTAACATGTCCTGTGTATATTAAACCATCAGGGGAACACACTCTCCTCACCTATACTGTTCACCTGGTGACATGTCCTGTGTGCATGAAACAATCAGTGGAACACACTCGCCTCACTTATACTTTTCACTTTGTAACATGTCCCGTGCGTATTAAACCATCAGGGGAACAAATTCCCCTCACTTATACTGTTCACCTGGTGAAATGTCCCGTGCGTATTAAACAATCACGGGAACACACTCTCCTCACTTCTACTCTAGAGCTGGTAACATGTCCCTTGTATATTAAACCATCAGGGGAACACACTCTCCTCACTTACACTGTTTACCTGGTAACATGTCCTGTGTGTATTAAACAAACAGGGGTACACACTCTCCTCACTTATTCTGTTTACCTGGTAACATGTCCTGTGTATATTGAACCATCAGGGGAACACACTCTCCTCACTTATACTGTTTACCTGGTAACATGTCCTGTGTATATTAAACCATCAGGGGAACACACTCTCCTCACTTATACTGTTTACCTGGTAACATGTCCTTTGTATATTAAACCATCAGCGGAACATACTCTCCGCACTTATACTGTTCACCTGGTAACATGTCATGTAAATATTAAACCATCAGGGGAAAACATTGTCCTCACTTATACTGTTCACCTGGTAACATGTCCTGTGTATAATAAACCATCAGGGGAACACACTCTCCGCACTTATACTATTCACCTGGTAACATGTCCTGTGTATATTAAACCATCAGGGGAACATACTCTCCGCACTTATACTGTTCACCTGGTATCATGTCCTGTGTATATTTAACCATCAGGGGAACACACACTGTTCACTTTTACTTTTTACCTGGAAACATGTCCGGTGTATATTAAACCATCAGGGAAACACACTCTCCTCACTTATACTGTTCACCTGGTAACATGTCCTGTGTATATTAAACCATCAGGGGAACACACTCTTTTCACTTTTACGGTTTACCTGGTAACATGTCCGGTGTATATTAAACCATCAGGGGAACACACTCTCCTCACTTATACTGTTTACCTGGTAACATGTCCCGTGTGTATTAAACAAACAGGGGAACACACTCTCCTCACTTATACTGTTCACCTGGAAACATGTCCTGTGTATATTAAACCATCAGGGGAAAACAGTCTCCGGACTTATACTGTTCACCTGGTAACATGTCCTGTGTATATTAAACCATCAGGGGAACACACTCTCCTCACCTATACTGTTCACCTGGTGACATGTCCTGTGTGCATGAAACAATCAGTGGAACACACTCGCCTCACTTATACTTTTCACTTTGTAACATGTCCCGTGCGTATTAAACCATCAGGGGAACAAATTCCCCTCACTTATACTGTTCACCTGGTGAAATGTCCCGTGTGTATTAAACCATCAGGGGAACACACTCTCCTGATTTATGCTGCTCATCTGGTAACGTGTCCCGTGTATATTAAACCATCAGGGGAACAACTCTCCTCACGTATACTGTTCACCTGTTAACATTTCCCGTTCGTATTAAACCATCAGGGGAACGCACTCTCCTCACTTATACTGTTCGCTTGGCAACATGTCCCGTGCGTATTAAACCATCAGGGGAACACACTCTCCTCACTTATACTGTTCATCTGGTAACATGTCCAGTGCGTATTAAACCATCAGGGGAACACATTCCCCTCACTTATACTGTTCACCTGGTGACATGTCCCGTCTATTTTTAACAATCAGGGGAACACACTCTCCTCACTTATAAGGTTCACCTGGTGACATGACCCGTGCATATTAAACCATCAGGGGAAAACATTCTCCTCACTTATACTGTTCACCTGGTGACATGTCCAATGTGTATTGAACCATCAGGGGAACACACTCTCCTCACTTATACTGTACACCTGGTGACATGTCCCGTGTATATTAATCCATCAGGGGAACACACTCTCCTCACGTATGCTGTTCACCTGCTTACATCTCCTGTGTATATTAAACCATCAGGAGAACACACTCTCCTCACTTTTACTGTTCACCTGGTAACATGTACCTTGCGTATTAAAACATCAGGGGAACACACTCTCCTCACTTACACTGTTCACCTGGTGACATGTCCCGTGTATATTAAACCATCAGGGGAACATACTCTCCTCACTTATACTGTTCACCTGGTAACATGTCCCGTGTGTATTAAACCATCAGGGGAACACATTCTCCTCACTTATACTGTTCACCTGGTAACATGTCCCGTGTGTATTAAATAATCAGGGGAACACACTCTCCTCACTTGAGTTCCGAAGAAGGGTCACTGACCCGAAACGTTAACTCTGCTTCTCTTTCCACAGATGCTGCCAGACCTGCTGAGTGAATCCAGCATTTCTTGTTTTTGTTTCACTGTCCTCACTTGTTCTGTTCACGTGGTAACATGTCCCGTGTACATTAAACAATCAGGGAACACACTCTCCTCACTTATACTGTTCACCTGGTGACATGCCCCGTGCATATTAAACCATCAGGTGAAAACATTCTCCTCACTTATACTGTTCACCTGGTGACATGTCCAATACGTATTGAACCATCAGGGGAACACACTCTCCTCACTTATACTGTACACCTGGTGACATGTCCCGTGTATATTAAACCATCAGGGGAACACACTCTCCTCACGTATGCTGTTCACCTGCTTACATCTCCTGTGTATATTAAACCATCAGGAGAATACACTCTCCTCACTTTTACTGTTCACCTGGTAACATGTACCGTGCGTATTAAACCATCAGGGGAACACACTGTCCTCACTTACACTGTTCACCTGGTAACATGTCCCGTGTGTATTATATAATCAGGGGAACACACTCTCCTCACTAGAGTTCCGAAGAAGGGTCACTGACCCGAAACGTTAACTCTGCTTCTCTTTCCACAGATGCTGCCAGACCTGCTGAGTGAATCCAGCATTTCTTGTTTTTGTTTCACTCTCCACAATTGTTCTATTCACGTGGTAACATGTCCCGTGTACATTAAACAATCAGGGAACACACTCTCCTCACTTATACTGTTCACCTGGAGACATGTCCTGTATATATTAAACCATCAGGGGAACACAATCTCCTCTCTTATACTGTTCACCTGGTAACATGTCCTGTGTATATTAAACCATCAGGGGAACACACTCTCCTCACTTATTCTGTTTACCTGGTAAAATGTCCTGTGTATATTGAACCATCAGGGGAACACACTCTCCTCACTTATACTGTTTACCTGGTAACATGTCCTGTGTATATTGAACCATCAGGGGAACACACTCTCCTCACTTATACTGTTTACCTGGTAACATGTCCTGTGTATATTAAACCATCAGGGGAACACACTCTCCTCACTTATACTGTTCACCTGGTGACATGTCCTGTGTAGATTAAACCATCAGGGGAACACACTCTCCTCACTTATAGATTTCACCTGGTAACATATCCCATGTATATTGAACCATCAGGGGAAAACACTCTGCTCACTTATACGGTTCACCTGGTAACATGTCCTGTGTGCATTAAACCATCAGGGGAACACAGTCTCCTCACTTATATTGTTCACCTGGTGACATGTCCCGTGCGTATTAAACAATCACGGGAACACACTCTCCTCACTTCTACTCTAGAGCTGGTAACATGTCCCTTGTATATTAAACCATCAGGGGAACACACTCTCCTCACTTACACTGTTTACCTGGTAACATGTCCTGTGTGTATTAAACAAACAGGGGTACACACTCTCCTCACTTATTCTGTTTACCTTGTAACATGTCCTGTGTATATTGAACCATCAGGGGAACACACTCTCCTCACTTATACTGTTTACCTGGTAACATGTCATGTGTATATTAAACCATCAGGGGAACACACTCTCCTCACTTATACTGTTTACCTGGTAACATGTCCTGTGTATATTAAACCATCAGCGGAACATACTCTCCGCACTTATACTGTTCACCTGGTAACATGTCATGTAAATATTAAACCATCAGGGGAAAACATTGTCCTCACTTATACTGTTCACCTGGTAACATGTCCTGTGTATAATAAACCATCAGGGGAACACACTCTCCGCACTTATACTGTTCACCTGGTAACATGTCCTGTGTATATTAAACCATCAGGGGAACATACTCTCCGCTCTTATACTGTTCACCTGGTAACATGTCCTGTGTATATTTAACCATCAGGGGAACACACTCTTTTCACTTTTACTTTTTACCTGGTAACATGTCCGGTGTATATTAAACCATCAGGGAAACACACTCTCCTCACTTATACTGTTCACCTGGTAACATGTCCTGTGTACATTAAGCCTCAGGGGAACACACTCTTTTCACTTTTACGGTTTACCTGGTAACATGTCCGGTGTATATTAAACCATCAGGGGAACACACTCTCCTCACTTATACTGTTTACCTGGTAACATGTCCCGTGTGTATTAAACAAACAGGGGAACACACTCTCCTCACTTATACTGTTCACCTGGTAACATGTCCTGTGTATATTAAACCATCAGGGGAAAACAGTCTCCGGACTTATACTGTTCACCTGGTAACATGTCCTGTGTATATTAAACCATCAGGGGAACACACTCTCCTCACCTATACTGTTCACCTGGTGACATGTCCTGTGTGCATGAAACAATCAGTGGAACACACTCTCCTCATTTATACTGTTCTCTTTGTAACATGTCCCGTGCTTATTAAACCATCAGGGGAACAAATTCCCCTCACTTATACTGTTCACCTGGTGAAATGTCCCGTGTGTATTAAACCATCAGGGGAACACACTCTCCTGATTTATACTGCTCATCTGGTAACGTGTCCCGTGTATATTAAACCATCAGGGGAAAACACTCTCCTCACTTATACTGTTCACTTGTTAACATTTCCCGTTCGTATTAAACCATCAGGGGAACGCACTCTCCTCACTTATTCTGTTCGCTTGGCAACATGTCCCGTGCGTATTAAACCATCAGGGGAACACACTCTCCTCACTTGAGTTCCGAAGAAGCGTCACTGACCCGAAACGTTAACTCTGCTTCGCTTTCCACAGATGCTGCCAGACCTGCTGAGTGAATCCAGCATTTCCTGTTTTTGTTTCACTCTCCTCACTTGTTCAGTTCACGTGGTAACATGTCCCGTGTACATTAAACAATCAGGGAACACACTCTCCTCACTTATACTGTTCACCTGGAGACATGTCCTGTATATATTAAACCATCAGGGGAACACAATCTCCTCTCTTATACTGTTCACCTGGTAACATGTCCCATGTGTATTAAACCATCAGGGGAACACACTGTCCTCACTTATACTGTTCACCTGGTAACATGTCCCGTGTGTATTAAACCATCAGGGCAACACACTCTCCTCACTTATGCAGTTCATCTGGTAACATGGCCCGTGCGTATTAAACGATCAGGGGAACACACTCTCCTCATTTATACTGCTCATCTGGTGACGTGTCCCGTGCGTATTAAACCATCAGGGGAACACACTCTCCTCACTTACACTGTTCATCTGGTGACATGTCCCGTGTGCATTAAACCATCAGGGGAACACACTCTCCTCACTTCTCCTGTTCAACTGGTGACATGTCCCATGTTTATTAAACAATCAGGAGAACACACTCTCCTCAATTATACAGTTCACCTGGTAACATGTCCCGAGTATATTAAACCATCAGGGGAACACATTCCCCTCGCTTATACTGTTCACCTGGTAACATGTCTCGTGTATATTAAACCATCAGGGGAACACACTCTCCTCACTTACACTGTTCACCTGGTAACATGTCCCGTGTGTATTAAACCATCAGGGGAACTCATTCTCCTCACTTATACTGTTCACCTGGTAACATGTCCCGTGTGTATTATATAATCAGGGGAACACACTCTCCTCACTTGAGTTCCGAAGAAGGGTCACTGACCCGAAACGTTAACTCTGCTTCTCTTTCCACAGATGCTGCCAGACCTGCTGAGTGAAACCAGCATTTCCTGTTTTTGTTTCACTCTCCTCACTTGTTCTATTCACGTGGTAACATGTCCCGTGTACATTAAACAATCAGGGAACACACTCTCCTCACTTATACTGTTCACCTGGAGACATGTCCTGTATATATTAAACCATCAGGGGAACACCATCTCCTCTCTTATACTGTTCACCTGGTAACATGTCCCATGTGTATTAAACCATCAGGGGAACACACTCTCCTCATTTATACTGCTCATCTTGTGACGTGTCCCGTGCGTATTAAACCATCAGGGGAACACACTCTCCTCACTGACACTGTTCATCTGGTGACATGTCCCGTGTGCATTAAACCATCAGGGGAACACACTCTCCTCACTTATACTGTTCACCTGGTGACCTGTCCCATGTGTATTAAACAATCAGGAGAACACACTCTCCTCAATTATACGGTTCTCCTGGTAACATGTCCCGAGTATATTAAACCATCAGGGGAACACATTCCCCTCGCTTATACTGTTCACCTGGTAACATGTCTCGTGTATATTAAACCTCAAGGGGAACACACTCTGCTCACTTATAGAGTTCACCTGGTGACATGTCCCGTGTACAAGAAACAATCAGGGGAACACAATCTCCTCTCTTATACTGTTCACCCGGTGACATGTCCTGTCAGTATTAAACCATCAGGGGACCACAATCTCCTCACTTATACTGTTCACCTGGTAACATGTCCCGTTCGTATTATACGATCAGGGGAACACACTCTCCTCACTTGTACTGTTCACCTGGTAACATGTCCCGTGTATATTAAACAATCAGGAGAACACATTCTCCTCACTTACACTGTTCACCTGGTGACATGTCCCCTGTATATTAAACCATCAGGGGACCACACTCTCCTCACTTATACGGTTCACCTGGTAACATGTCCCGTGTATATTAAACCATCAGGGGAACACATTCTCCTCGCTTATACTGTTCACCTGGTAACATGTCCCGTTCGTATTAAACGATCAGAGGAACACACTCTCCTCACTTATACTGTTCACCTGGCAACATGTCCCGTGTATATTAAACCATCATTGGAACACACTCTCCTCACTTCTAGAGTTCACCTGGTAACATGTCCCATGTATTTTAAACCATCAGGGGAACACACTCTCCTCACTTCTAGAGTTCACCTGGTAACATGTCCCATGTATATTAAACCATCAGGGGAACACACTCTGCTCACTTATAGAGTTCACCCGGTAACATGTCCCAAGAATATTAAACCATCAGGGGAACACACTCTCCTCACTTATACTGTTTACCTGGTAACATGTCCTGTGTGCATTAAGCAATCAGGGGAACACACTCTCCTCACTTATACTGTTCACCTGGTAACACGTCCCGTGTGCATTAAACCAACAGGGGAACACACTGTCCTCACTTATACTGTTCACCTGGTAACATGTCCTGTGTATATTAAACCATCAGGGGATAACACTCTCCGCACTTACACTGTTCACCTGGTAACATGTCCTGTGTATATTAAAGCTTCAGGGGAACACACTCTCCTCACTTCTACTCTAGAGCTGGTAACATGTCCTGTGTATATTAAACCATCAGGCGAACACACTCTCCTCACTTATACTGTTTACCTGGTAAGATGTCCTGTGTGTATTAAACAATCAGGGGTACACACTCTCCTCACTTATACTATTTACCTGGTAACATGTCCTGTGTATATTAAACCTTCAGGGGAACAGACTCTCCTCACTTACACTGTTTACCTGGTAACATGTCCTGTGTATATTAAATCATCAGGGGAACACACTCTCCTCACTTATACTGTTTACCTGGTAACATATCCTGTGTATATTAAACCATCAGGGGAACACACTCTCCGGACTTATACTGTTCACCTGGTAACATGTCCTGTGTATATTAAACCATCAGGGGAACACACTGTCCTCACTTATACTGTTTACCGGGTAACATGCCCTGTGTGTATTAAACCAACTGGGGAGAACACTCGCCTCAAGGAGACTGTTCACTTGGTAACATGTCCCATGCGTATTAAACCATCAGGGGAACACACTCTCCTCACTTATACTGTTCATCTGGTAACATGTCCAGTGCGTATTAAACCATCAGGGGAACGCACTCTCCTCACTTATACTGTTCACCTGGTGACATGTCCCGTGTATATTTAACAATCAGGGGAACACACTCTCCTCTCTTATACTGTTTACCTGGTAACATGTGCTGTGTGTATTAAACCAACAGGGGAACATACTCGCCTCAAGGAGATTGTTCACTTGGTAACCTGTCCCATGCGTATTAAACCATCAGGGGAACACAGTCCCCTCACTTATACTGTTCACCTGGTGACATGTCCCGTGTATATTTAACAATCAGGGGAACACACTCTCCTCACTTATACTGTTCACCTGGTGACATGCCCCGTGCATATTAAACCATCAGGGGAAAACATTCGCCTCACTTATACTGTTCACCTGGTAACATGTCCTGTCTATATTAAACCATCAAGGGAGCACACTGTCCTCACTTATACTGTTCAACTGGTAACATGTCCTGTGTATATTAAAGCATCAGGGGAACACACTCTCCTCACTTCTACTCTAGAGCTGGTAACATGTCCCTTGAATATTAAACAATCAGGGGAACACACTCTCCTCACTTATACTGTTTACCTGGTAACATGTCCTCTGTGTATTAAACAATCAGGGGTACACACTCTCCTCACTTATTCTGTTTACCTGGTAACATGTCCTGTGTATATTAAACCATCAGGGGAACACGCTCTCCTCACGTATGCTGTTCACCTGGTTACATCTCCTGTGTATATTAAACCATCAGGGGAACACACTCTCCTCACTTTTACTGTTAAACTGGTAACATGTACCGTGCGTATTAAACCATCAGGGGAACACACTCTCCTCACTTACACTGTTTACCTGGTAACATGTCCTGTGTATATTAAACAATCAGGGGAACACACTCTCCTCACTTATACTGTTCACCTGGTAACATGTCCTGTGTATATTAAACAATCAGGGGAACACACTCTCCTCACTTCTGCTCTTCACCTGGTAACATGTCCCGTGTATATTAAATCATCAGGGCAACACACTCTCCTCACATATACTGTTCACCTGGTAACATGTCTCGTGTTTATTAAACCATCAGGGGAACTCACTCTCCTCACTTATACTGTTCACCTGGTAACATGTCCCGTGCATATTAAGCCATCTGGGGAACACACTCTCTTCACTTATACTTTTCACCTAGTGACATGTCCTGTCCATATTAAACCATCAGGGGAACACACTCTCCTCACGTACACCCTTCACCAGGTAACATGTCCTGTGAATATTAAACCATCAGGGGAACACACTCTGATCACTTATACTGTTCACCTGGTGACATGTCCCGTGTATATTAAACCATCAGGGGAACACACTCTCCTCACTTCCAGAGTTCAAATGGTAACATGTCCCATGTATTTTAAACCTTTAGGGGAACACACTCTCCTCACTTCTAGAGTTCACCTGGTAACATGTCCCATGTATATTAAACCATCAGGGGAACACACTCTGCTCACTTATAGAGTTCACCCGGTAACATGTCCCAAGAATATTAAACCATCAGTGGAACACACTCTCCTCACTTATACTGTTTACCTGGTAACATGTCCTGTGTGTATTAAACAATCAGGGATACACAATCTCCTCACATATACTGTTTACCTTGTAACATGTCCTGTGTATATTAAACCATCAGGGGAACACACTCTCCTCACTTATACTGTTTATCTGGTGACATGTCCTGTGTATATAAAACCATCAGGGGAACATACTCTCCGCACTTTTACTGTTCACCTGGTAACATGTCCTGTGTATATTAAACCATCAGGGGAACACACTGTCCTCACTTATACTATTCACCTGGTAACATGTCCCTTGTATATTAAACCATCAGGGGAACAAACTCTCCTCACTTATACTGTTTACCTGGTAACATGTCCTGGGGGATTAAACAATCAGGGGTACACACTCTCCTCACTTATACTGTTTACCTGGTAACATGTCCTGTGTATATTAAACAATCAGGGGAACACACTCTCCTCACATAGACTGTTTACCTGGTAACATGTCCTGTGTGCATTAAGCAATCAGGGGAACACACTCTCCTCACTTATACTGTTCACCTGGTAACATGTCCCGTGTGCATTAAACCAACAGGGGAACACACTGTCCTCACTTATACTGTTCACCTGGTAACATGTCCTGTGTATATTAAACCATCAGGGGATAACACTCTCCGCACTTACACTGTTCACCTGGTAACATGTCCTGTGTATATTAAAGCTTCAGGGGAACACACTCTCCTCACTTCTACTCTAGAGCTGGTAACATGTCCTGTGTATATTAAACCATCAGGCGAACACACTCTCCTCACTTATACTGTTTACCTGGTAAGATGTCCTGTGTGTATTAAACAATCAGGGGTACACACTCTCCTCACTTATACTATTTACCTGGTAACATGTCCTGTGTATATTAAACCTTCAGTTGAACAGACTCTCCTCACTTACACTGTTTACCTGGTAACATGTCCTGTGTATATTAAATCATCAGGGGAACACACTCTCCTCACTTATACTGTTTACCTGGTAACATATCCTGTGTATATTATACCATCAGGGGAACACACTCTCCGGACTTATACTGTTCACCTGGTAACATGTCCTGTGTATATTAAACCATCAGGGGAACACACTGTCCTCACTTATACTGTTTACCGGGTAACATGCCCTGTGTGTATTAAACCAACTGGGGAGAACACTCGCCTCAAGGAGACTGTTCACTTGGTAACATGTCCCATGCGTATTAAACCATCAGGGGAACACACTCTCCTCACTTATACTGCTCATCTGGTAACATGTCCAGTGCGTATTAAACCATCAGGGGAACGCACTCTCCTCACTTATACTGTTCACCTGGTGACATGTCCCGTGTATATTTAACAATCAGGGGAACAGACTCTCCTCACTTATACTGTTTACCTGGTAACATGTGCTGTGTGTATTAAACCAACAGGGGAACATACTCGCCTCAAGGAGATTGTTAACTTGGTAACCTGTCCCATGCGTATTAAACCATCAGGGGAACACAGTCCCCTCACTTATACTGTTCACGTGGTGACATGTCCCGTGTATATTTAACAATCAGGGGAACACACTCTCCTCACTTATACTGTTCACCTGGTGACATGCCCCGTGCATATTAAACCATCAGGGGAAAACATTCGCCTCACTTATACTGTTCACCTGGTAACATGTCCTGTCTATATTAAACCATCAAGGGAGCACACTGTCCTCACTTATACTGTTCACCTGGTAACATGTCCCGTGTATATTAAACCATCAGGGGAAAACACTCTCCGCAATTATACTGTTCACCTGGTAACATGTCCTGTGTATATTAAAGCATCAGGGGAACACACTCTCCTCACTTCTACTCTAGAGCTGGTAACATGTCCCTTGAATATTAAACAATCAGGGGAACACACTCTCCTCACTTATACTGTTTACCTGGTAACATGTCCTCTGTGTATTAAACAATCAGGGGTACACACTCTCCTCACTTATTCTGTTTACCTGATAACATGTCCTGTGTATATTAAACCATCAGGGGAACACGCTCTCCTCACGTATGCTGTTCACCTGGTTACATCTCCTGTGTATATTAAACCATCAGGGGAACACACTCTCCTCACTTTTACTGTTAAACTGGTAACATGTACCGTGCGTATTAAACCATCAGGGGAACACACTCTCCTCACTTACACTGTTTACCTGGTAACATGTCCTGTGTATATTAAACAATCAGGGGAACACACTCTCCTCACTTATACTGTTCACCTGGTAACATGTCCTGTGTATATTAAACAATCAGGGGAACACACTCTCCTCACTTATTCTGTTTACCTGATAACATGTCCTGTGTATATTAAACCATCAGGGGAACACGCTCTCCTCACGTATGCTGTTCACCTGGTTACATCTCCTGTGTATATTAAACCATCAGGGGAACACACTCTCCTCACTTTTACTGTTAAACTGGTAACATGTACCGTGTATATTAAATCATCAGGGCAACACACTCTCCTCACATATACTGTTCACCTGGTAACATGTCTCGTGTATATTAAACCATCAGGGGAACTCACTCTCCTCACTTATACTGTTCACCTGGTAACATGTCCCGTGCATATTAAGCCATCTGGGGAACACACTCTCTTCACTTATACTTTTCACCTAGTGACATGTCCTGTCCATATTAAACCATCAGGGGAACACACTCTCCTCACGTATACTCTTCACCAGGTAACATGTCCTGTGAATATTAAACCATCAGGGGAACACACTCTCCTCACTTATACTGTTCACCTGGTGACATGTCCCGTGTATATTAAACCATCAGGGGAACACACTCTGCTCACTTATACTGTTCACCTGGTGACCTGTCCCGCGTATATTAAACCATCATTGGAACACATTCTCCTCACTTATACTGTTCACCTGGTGGCATGTCCCACGTATATTAAACCATCAGTGGAACACCCACTCCTCACTTATACTGTTCACCTGGTAACATGTCCCGTGTAAGTTAAACCATAATGGGAACTCAGTCTCCTCACTTATAGATTTCACCTGGTAACATGTCCCGTGTGCACTAAACAATCAAGGGAACACAGTTTCCTCACTTATACTGTTCATCTGGTAACATGTTCCGTGCGTATGATACAATCAGGGAAACACACTCTCCTCACTTATACAGTTCACCTGGTGACATGTCCCGTGTGTATTAAACAATCAGGGGAACACACTCTCCTCACTTATACAGTTCACCTGGTGACATGTCCCGTGTGTATTAAACAATCAGGGGAACACACTCTCCTCACTTATACTGTTCACCTGGTGACGTGTCCCGTGTGCATTAAACAATCAGGGGAACACACTCTCCTCACTTATACTGTTCACCTGGTGGCATGTCCCGTGCGTATTAAACAATCAGGGGAACACACTCTCCTCACTTATACTGTTCACCTGGTGACGTGTCCCGTGTGCATTAAACAATCAGGGGAACACACTCTCCTCACTTATAATGTTCACCTGGTGACGTGTCCCGTTTGCATTAAACAATCAGGGGAACACACTCTCCTCACTTATACTGTTCACCTGGGAACATGTCCCGTGCGCATTAAACCATCAGGGGAAAACACTCTCCTCACTTATACATTTCACCTGGTATCATGTCCCGTGCGCATTAAACCATCAGGGGAAAACACTCTCCTCACTATTCTGTTCACCTGGTAACATGTCCCGTGTGTATTAAACAATCAGGGGAACACACTCTCCTCACTTATACTGTTCACCTGGTAACATGTCCTGTGTATATTAAACCATCAGGGGAACACACTCTCTTCACTAATACTGTTCACCTGGTAGCATGTCCCATGTATATGAAACCATCAGGGGAACACACTCTCCTCACTTCTACTGTTCACCTGGTAACATGTCTCGTGTGCATGCAAAAATCAGGGGAACACACTCTCCTCACTTATACTGTTCACCTGGTAACATGTCCCGTGCGTATTAAACAATCAGGGGAACACACTCTCCTCTCTTATACTGTTCTTCCTGTGATGTGACCCGTGTGCATTAAACAATCAGGGGAACACACTCTCCTCACTTATACTGTTCACCTGGTGACATGTCCCGTGCGTATTAAACAATCAGGGGAACACACTCTCTTCACTTATACTGTTCACATGGTAACATGTCCCGTGTGCATTAAACCATCATGGGAACACACTCTCCTCACTATTCTGTTCACCTGGTAACATGTCCCGTGTGAATTAAACAATCAGGGGAACAAACTCTCCTCACTTAGACTGTTCACCTGGTAACATGTCCCGTGTATATGAAACCATCAGGGGAACACACTCTCCTCACTTCTACTGTTCTCCTGGTAACATATCCCGTGTGCATTAAAAAAGCAAGGGAACACACTCTCCTCACTTGTACTGTTCATCTGGTAACATGTCCCGTGTATATTAAACCATCAGGGGAACACACGCACCTCACTTCTTCTCCTCAACTGGTGACATGTACCGTGTGCATTAAACAATCAGGGGAACACACTCTCCTCACTTATTCTGTTCACCTGGTGACATGTCTCGTGTGCATGCAAATATCAGGGGAACACACTATCCTCACTTATACTGTTCACCTGGTAACATGTCCCGTGCGTATTAAACAATCAGGGGAACACACTCTCCTCTCTTATACTGTTCTTCCGGTGATGTGACCCGTGTGCATTAAACAATCAGGGGAACACACTCTCCTCACTTATACTGTTCACCTGGTGACATGTCCCGTGCGTATTAAACAATCAGGGGAACACACTCTCTTCACTTATACTGTTCACATGGTAACATGTCCCGTGTGCATTAAACCATCATGGGAACAAACTCTCCTCACTATTCTGTTCACCTGGTAACATGTCCCGTGTGAATTAAACAATCAGGGGAACAAACTCTCCTCACTTAGACTGTTCACCTGGTAACATGTCCCGTGTATATGAAACCATCAGGGGAACACACTCTCCTCACTTCTACTGTTCACCTGGTAACATATCCCGTGTGCATTAAAAAAGCAGGGGAACACACTCTCCTCACTTAGACTGTTCCCCTGGTGACCTGTCCCGTGTGCATTAAACAATCAGGGGAACACACTCTCCTCACTTGTACTGTTCATCTGGTAACATGTCCCGTGTATATTAAACAATCAGGGGAACACACTCTCCTCACTTATTCTGTTCACCTGGTGACATGTCTCGTGTGCATGCAAAAATCAGGGGAACACACTCTCCTCACTTATACTGTTCACCTGGTGACATGTCCCGTGCGTATTAAACAATCAGGGGAACACACTCTCTTCACTTATACTGTTCACATGGTAACATGTCCCGTGTGCATTAAACCATCATGGGAACACACTCTCCTCACTATTCTGTTCACCTGGTAACATGTCCCGTGTGAATTAAACAATCAGGGGAACAAACTCTCCTCACTTAGACTGTTCACCTGGTAACATGTCCCGTGTATATGAAACCATCAGGGGAACACACTCTCCTCACTTCTACTGTTCACCTGGTAACATATCCCGTGTGCATTAAAAAAGCAGGGGAACACACTCTCCTCACTTAGACTGTTCCCCTGGTGACCTGTCCCGTGTGCATTAAACAATCAGGGGAACACACTCTCCTCACTTGTACTGTTCATCTGGTAACATGTCCCGTGCATATTAAACCATTAGGGGAACACACTCACCTCACTTCTTCACCTCAACTGGTGACATGTACCGTGTGCATTAAACAATCAGGGGAACACACTCTCCTCACTTATTCTGTTCACCTGGTGACATGTCTCGTGTGCATGCAAAAATCAGGGGAACACACTATCCTCACTTATACTGTTCACCTGGTAACATGTCCCGTGCGTATTAAACAATCAGGGGAACACACTCTCCTCTCTTATACTGTTCT
Organism: Heterodontus francisci; assembly: GCF_036365525.1. NCBI lineage: Eukaryota > Metazoa > Chordata > Chondrichthyes > Heterodontiformes > Heterodontidae > Heterodontus > Heterodontus francisci. The sequence continues at coordinate 65,750,866 of NC_090398.1, read as the reverse complement.
TCCGGTGATGTGACCCGTGTGCATTAAACAATCAGGGGAACACACTCTCCTCACTTATACTGTTCACCTGGTGACATGTCCCGTGCGTATTAAACAATCAGGGGAACACACTCTCTTCACTTATACTGTTCACATGGTAACGTGTCCCGTGTGCATTAAACCATCATGGGAACAAACTCTCCTCACTATTCTGTTCACCTGGTAACATGTCCCGTGTGAATTAAACAATCAGGGGAACAAACTCTCCTCACTTAGACTGTTCACCTGGTAACATGTCCCGTGTATATGAAACCATCAGGGGAACACACTCTCCTCACTTCTACTGTTCACCTGGTAACATATCCCGTGTGCATTAAAAAAGCAGGGGAACACACTCTCCTCACTTAGACTGTTCCCCTGGTGACCTGTCCCGTGTGCATTAAACAATCTGGGGAACACACTCTCCTCACTTGTACTGTTCATCTGGTAACATGTCCCGTGTATATTAAACCATCAGGGGAACACACTCACCTCACTTCTTCTCCTCAACTGGTGACATGTACCGTGTGCATTAAACAATCAGGGGAACACACTCTCCTCACTTATTCTGTTCACCTGGTGACATGTCCCGTGTGTATTAAACAATCAGGGGAACACACTCTCCTCACTTATACTGTTCATCTGGTAACATGTCCCGTGCGTATTAAACAATCAGGTGAACACACTCTCCTCACTTATACTGTTCAGCTGGTGACATGTCCCGTGTGTATTAAACAATCAGGGGAACATACTCTCCTCACTTATAATGTTCACCTGGTGACGTGACCCGTGTGCATTAAACAATCAGGGGAACAATCTCTCCTCACTTATACTGTTCACCTGGTAACATGTCCCGTGTGCATTAAACCATCGTGGGAAAATACTCTCCTCACTATTCTGTTCACCTGGTAACATGTCCCGTGTATATTAAACAATCAGGGGAACACACTCTCCTCACTTATACTGTTCACCTGGTGCCATTACCCACGTATATTAAACCATCAGTGGAACACACACTCCTCACTTCTACTATTCATCTGGTTACATGTCCCGTGCGTATTTAACAATCAGGGGAACACACTCTCCTCACTTCTACTATTCACCTGGTGACATGTCCCGTGTAAGTTAAACCATCATGGGAACTCACTCTCCTCACTTATAGATTTCACCTGGTAACATGTCTCGTCTGCATTAAACAATCAGGGGAACACACTCTCCTCACTTATTCTGTTCACCTGGTGACATGTCCCGTGTGTATTAAACAATCAGGGGAACACACTCTCCTCACTTCTACTATTCATCTGGTAACATGTCCCGTGCGTATTAAACAATCAGGGGAACACACTCTCCTCACTTATACTGTTCACCTGGTGACATGTCCCGTGTGCATTGAACAATCAGGGGAACACACTCTCCTCACTTATTCTGTTCACCTGGTGACATGTCCCGTGTGCATTGAACAATCAGGGGAACACACTCTCCTCACTTATACTGTTCACCTGGTGACATGTACCGTGCTTATTAAACAATCAGGGGAACACACTCTCCTCAGTTATACTGTTCACCTGGTAACATGTCCCTTGCGCATTAAACCATCAGGGGAAAACACTCTCCTCACTATTCTGTTCACCTGGTAAAATGGCCCGTGTGTATTAAACAATCAAGGGAACACACTCTCCTCACTTATACAGTTCACCTGGGAACATGTCCTGTGTATATTAAACCAACAGGGGAACAGACACTCTTCACGTATACTGTTCACCTGGTAACATGTCCCATGTATATGAAACCATCAGGGGAACACACTCTCCTCACTTCTACTGTTCACCTGGTAACATGTCCCGTGTGCATTAAAAGATCAGGGGAACACACTCTCCTCACTTATACTGTTCATCTGGTAACATGTCCCGTGCGTATTAAACAATCAGGGGAACACACTCTCCTCACTAATACTGTTCACCTGGTGACGTGTCCCGTGTGCATTAAACAATCAGGGGAACACACTCTCCTCACTTATACTGTTCACCTGGTGACATGTACCGTGCTTATTAAACAATCAGGGGAACACACTCTCCTCAGTTATACTGTTCACCTGGTAACATGTCCCTTGCGCATTAAACCATCAGGGGAAAACACTCTCCTCACTATTCTGTTCACCTGGTAACATGGCCCGTGTGTATTAAACAATCAAGGGAACACACTCTCCTCACTTATACAGTTCACCTGGGAACATGTCCTGTGTATATTAAACCAACAGGGGAACAGACACTCTTCACGTATACTGTTCACCTGGTAACATGTCCCATGTATATGAAACCATCAGGGGAACACACTCTCCTCACTTCTACTGTTCACCTGGTAACATGTCCCGTGTGCATTAAAAAATCAGGGGAACACACTCTCCTCACTTATACTGTTCATCTGGTAACATGTCCCGTGCGTATTAAACAATCAGGGGAACACACTCTCCTCACTTCTACTGTTCACCTGCTAACATGTCCCGTGTGAATTATACAATCAGGGGAACACACTCTCCTCACTTATACTGTTCACCTGGTAACATGCCCTGTGTATATTAAACCATCAGGGGAACACACTCTCTTCACTTAAACTGTTCACCTGGTAACATGTCCCGTGTATATGAAACCATCAGGGGAACACACTCTCCTCACTTATACTGTTCACCTGGTGACATGTCCCGTGTGCATTAAACAATCAGGGGAACACGCTCTCCTCAATTATACTGTTCATCTGGTAACATGTCCCGTGTTTATTAAACAATCAAGGGAACACAATCACGTCACTTATACTGTTCACCTGGTGACATGTCCCGTGTGTATTAAACAATCAGGGGAAAACACTCTCCTCACTTATACTGTTCACCTGGTGACATGTCCCGTGTGTATTAAACAATCAGGGGAACCCACTCTCCTCACTTATACTGTTCACCTGGTGACATGTCCCGTGTGTATTAAACAATCAGGGGAACACACTCTCCTCACTTATACTCTTCACCTGGTAACATGTCCCGTGTGTATTAAACAATCAGGGGAACACACTCTCCTCACTTATACTGTTCACCTGGTGTCATGTCCCGTGTGTATTAAACAATTAGGGGAACACACTCTCCTCACTTATACTGTTCACCTAGTGACATGTCCCGTGTGTATTAAACAATCAGGGGAACACATTCTCCTCACTTATACTGTTCACCTTGTGACGTGACCCGTGTGCATTAAACAATCAGGGGAACACAGTCTCCTCACTTATACTGTTCACCTGGTGACATGTCCCGTGCGTATTAAACAATCAGGGGAACACATTCTCCTCACTTATACAGTTCACCTGGTAACATGTCCCGTGTGCATTAAACCATCATGGGAAAACACTCTCCTCACTATTCTGTTCACCTGGTAACATGTCCCGTGTGTATTAAACAATCAGGGGAACACACTCTCCTCACTTATACTGTACACCTGTTAACATGTCCTGTGCATATTAAACCATCAGGGGAACACACTCTCTTCACTTATCCTGTTCACCTGGTAACATGTCCCATGTATATGAAACCATCAGGGGAACACACTCTCCTCACTTCTACTGTTCACCTGGTAACATGTCCCGTGCGTATTAAACAATCAGGGGAACACACTCTCCTCACTTGTACTGTTCACCTTGTGACGTGACCCGTGTGCATTAAACAATCAGGGGAACACACTCTCCTCACTTATACTGTTCACCTGGTGGCGTGACCCGTGTGCATTAAACAATCTGGGGAACACACTCTCTTCACTTATCCTGTTCACCTGGTAACATGTCCCATGTATATGAAACCATCAGGGGAACACACTCTCCTCACTTATACTGTTCACCTGGTAACATGTCCCGTGTGCATTAAACCATCATGGGAAAACACTCTCCTCACTATTCTGTTCACCTGGTAACATGTCCCGTGTGTATTAAACAATCAGGGGAACACACTCTCCTCGCTTATACTGTACACCTGTTAACATGTCCTGTGCATATTAAACCATCAGGGGAACACACTCTCTTCACTTATCCTGTTCACCTGGTAACATGCCCCATGTATATGAAACCATCAGGGGAACACACTCACCTCACTTCTACTGTTCACCTGGTAACATGTCCCGTGCGTATTAAACAATCAGTAGAACACACTCTCCTCACATATACTGTTCACCTGGTGACATGTCCCGTGCGTATAAAACAATCAGGGGAAAACACTCTCCTCACTTATACTGTTCACCTGGTGACATGTCCCGTGCGTATTAAACAATCAGGGGAAAACACTCTCCTCACTTGTACAGTTCACGTGGTGACATGTCCGGTGTATATTAAACCATCAGGGGAACACACTCTCCTCACTTATAATGTTCACCTTGTCACATGTCCGGTGCTTATTAAACAATCAGGGGAACACACTCCCCTCACTTACACTGTTCATCTGGTCACATGTCTCGTGTGCATTTAAAAATCAGGTGTACACACTCTCCTCACTTATACTGTTCATCTGGTAACATGTCCCGTGCGTATTAAACAATCAGGGGAACACACTCTCCTCTCTTATAATGTTCTTCTGGTGATGTGACCCGTGTGCATTAAACAATCAGGGGAACACACTCTCCTCACTTATACTGTTCACCTGGTGACATGTCCCGTGCGTATTAAACAATCAGGGGAACACACTATCCTCACTTATACTGTTCACCTGGCAACATGTCCCATGTGCATCAAACCATCATGGGAAAACACTCTCCTCACTATTCTGTTCACCTGGTAACATGTCCCGTGTGAATTAAACAATCAGGGGAACACACTCTCCTCACTTATACTGTTCACCTGGTAACATGTCCTGTGTATATTAAACCATCAGGGGAACACAAGCTCTTCACTTATACTGTTCACCTGGTAACATGTCCCGTGTATATGAAACCATCTCGGGAACACACTCTCCTCACTTATACTGTTCATCTGGTGATATGTTCCGTCGATATTAAACCATAAGGGGAACACACTCTCCTCACATAGACTGTTCCCCTGGTAACCTGTCCCGTGTGCATTTAACAATCAGGGGAACACACTCTCCTCACTTATACTGTTCATCTGGTAACATGTCACGTGTATATTAAACAATCAGGGGAACACACTCTCTTCACTTATACTGTTCACCTGGTAACATGTCCCGTGTATATGAAACCATCAGGGGAACACACTCTCCTCACTTATACTGTTCACCTGGTAACATGTCCCGTCGATATTCAACCATAAGGGGAACACAGTCTCCTCACTTATACTGTTCACCTGCTGACATGTCCCGTGTGTGTTAAACAATCAGGGGAATACACTCTCCTCACATAGACTGTTGCCGTGGTGACCTGTCCCATGTGCATTAACAAATCAGGGGAACACACTCTCCTCACTTATACTGTTCATCTGGTAACATGTCCCGTCTATATTAAACAATCAGGGGAACACACTCTCCTCACTAATGGTGTTCACCTGGTGACATGTGCCTTGTTTATTAAACAATCAAGGGAACACACTCACCTCACTTATACTGTTCACCTGGTGACATGTCCCGTGTGTATTAAACAATCAGGGGAACACACTCTCCTCACTTATACTGTTCACCTGGTGACATGTCCCGTGTGTATTAAACAATCAAGGGAACACACTCTCCTCATTTATACTCTTCACCTGGTAACATGTCCCGTGTGTATTAAACAATCAGGGGAACACACTCTCCTCACTTATACTGTTCACCTGGTGACATGTCCCGTGTGTATTAAACAATTAGGGGAACACACTCTCCTCACTTATACTGTTCACCTAGTGACATGTCCCGTGTGTATTAAACAATCAGGGGAACACAATCTCCTCACTTATACTGTTCACCTGGTGACGTGACCCGTGTGCATTAAACAATCAGGAGAACACAGTCTCCTCACTTATACTGTTCACCTGGTGACATGTCCCGCGCGTATTAAACAATCAGGGGAACACATTCACCTCACTTATACTGTTCACCAGGTAACATGTCCCGTGTGCATTAAACCATCATGGGAAAACACTCTGCTCACTATTCTGTTCACCTGGTAACATGTCCCGTGTGTATTAAACAATCAGGGGAACACACTCTCCTCACTTATACTGTACACCTGTTAACATGTCCTGTGCATATTAAACCATCAGGGGAACACACTCTCTTCACTTATCCTGTTCACCTGGTAACATGTCCCATGTATATGAAACCATCAGGGGAACACACTCTCCTCACTTCTACTGTTCACCTGGTAACATGTCCCGTGCGTATTAAACAATCAGGGGAACACACTCTCCTCACTTATACTGTTCACCTTGTGACGTGACCCGTGTGCATTAAACAATCAGGGGAACACACTCTCCTCACTTATACTGTTCACCTGGTGACGTGAACCGTGAGCATTAAACAATCAGGGGAACACACTCTCCTCACTTATACTGTTCACCTGGTGACATCTCCCGTGCGTATTGAACAATCAGGGGAAAACACTCTCCTCACTTATACTGTTCACATGGTGACATGTCCGGTGTATATTAAACCATCAGGGGAACACACTCTCCTCACTTATAATGTTCACCTTGTCACATGTCCCGTGAGCATTAAAGAATCAGGGAACACACTCTCCTCACATATACTGTTCACCTGGTGACATGTCCCGTGCGTATTAATCAATCAGGGGAACACACTCCCCTCACTATTCTGTTCACCTGGTAACATGTCCCGTGTGTATTAAACAATCAGGGGAACACCCTCTCCTCACTTCTACTGTTCACCTGGTAACATGTCCTGTGTATATTCAACCATCAGGGGAACACACTCTCTTCACTTATACTGTTCACCTGGTAACATGTCCCATGTATATGAAACCATCAGGGGAACACACTGTCCTCACTTCTACTGTTCACCTGGTAACATGTCTCGTGTGCATTAAAAAATCAGTGGAACACACTCTCCTCACTTATACTGTTCATCTGGTAACATGTCCCGTGCGTATTAAACAATCAGGGGAACACACTCTCCTCTCTTATACTGTTCACCTGGTGACATGTCCCGTGCGTATTAAACAATCAGGGGAACACATTCTCCTCACTTATACTGTTCACCTGGTAACATGTCCCGTCTGCATTAAACCATCATGGGAAAACACTCTCCTCACTATTCTGTTCACCTGGTAACATGTCCCGTGAGCATTAAAAAATCAGGGGAACACACTCTCCTCACTTATACTGTTCATCTGGTAACATGTCCTGTGCATATTAAACCATCAGGGGAACACACTCTCTTCACTTATCCGGTTCTTCTGGTGATGTGACCCGTGTGCATTAAACAATCAAGGGAACACACTCTCCTCACTTATACTGTTCACCTGGTGACATGTCCCGTGCGTATTAAACAATCAGGGGAACACACTCTCCTCACTTATACTGTTCACCTGGCAACATGTCCCATGTGCATCAAACCATCATGGGAAAACACTCTCCTCACTATTCTGTTCACCTGGTAACATGTCCCGTGTGAATTAAACAATCAGGGGAACACACTCTCCTCACTTATACTGTTCACCTGGTAACATGTCCTGTGTATATTAAACCATCAGGGGAACACAAGCTCTTCACTTATACTGTTCACCTGGTAAAATGTCCCGTGTATATGAAACCATCAGGGGAACACACTCCCCTCACTTATACTGTTCATCTGGTGATATGTTCCGTCGATATTAAACCATAAGGGGAACACACTCTCCTCACATAGACTGTTCCCCTGGTAACCTGTCCCGTGTGCATTTAACAATCAGGGGAACACACTCTCCTCACTTATACTGTTCATCTGGTAACATGTCACGTGTATATTAAACAATCAGGGGAACACACTCTCTTCACATATACTGTTCACCTGGTAACATGTCCCGTGTATATGAAACCATCAGGGGAACACACTCTCCTCACTTATACTGTTCACCTGGTAACATGTCCCGTCGATATTAAACCATAAGGGGAACACAGTCTCCTCACTTATACTGTTCACCTGGTGACATGTCCCGTGTGTGTTAAACAATCAGGGGAACACACTGTCCTCACATAGACTGTTGCCCTGGTGACCTGTCCCATGTGCATTAAACAATCAGGGGAACACACTCTCCTCACTTATACTGTTCATTTGGTAACATTTCCCGTCTATATTAAACCATCAGGGGAACACACTCTCCTCACTTATAGTGTTCACCTGGTGACATGTCCCTTGTTTATTAAACAATCAAGGGAACACACTCACCTCACTTATACTGTTCACCTGGTGACATGTCCCGTGTGTATTAAACAATCAGGGGAACACACTCTCCTCACTTATACAGTTCACCTGGTGACATGTCCCGTGTGTATTAAACAATCAGGGGAACACACTCTCCTCACTTATACTGTTCACCTGGTGACGTGTCCCGTGTGCATTAAACAATCAGGGGAACACACTCTCCTCACTTATACTGTTCACCTGGTGGCAAGTCCCGTGCGTATTAAACAATCAGGGGAACACACTCTCCTCACTTATACTGTTCACCTGGTGACGTGTCCCGTGTGCATTAAACAATCAGGGGAACACACTCTCCTCACTTATACTGTTCACCTGGTGGCAAGTCCCGTGCGTATTAAACAATCAGGGGAACACACTCTCCTCACTTTTACTGTTAAACTGGTAACATGTACCGTGCGTATTAAACCATCAGGGGAACACACTCTCCTCACTTACATTGTTTACCTGGTAACATGTCCTGTGTATATTAAACAATCAGGGGAACACACTCTCCTCACTTATACTGTTCACCTGGTAACATGTCGTGTGTATATTAAACAATCAGGGGAACACACTCTCCTCACTTCTGCTCTTCACCTGGTAACATGTCCCGTGTATATTAAATCATCAGGGCAACACACTCTCCTCACATATACTGTTCACCTGGTAACATGTCTCGTGTATATTAAACCATCAGGGGAACTCACTCTCCTCACTTATACTGTTCACCTGGTAACATCTCCCGTGCATATTAAGCCATCTGCGGAACACACTCTCTTCACTTATACTTTTCACCTAGTGACATGTCCTGTCCATATTAAACCATCAGGGGAACACACTCTCCTCACGTATACTCTTCACCAGGTAACATGTCCTGTGAATATTAAACCATCAGGGGAACACACTCTCCTCACTTATACTGTTCACCTGGTGACATGTCCCGTGTATATTAAACCATCAGGGGAACACACTCTGCTCACTTATACTGTTCACCTGGTGACCTGTCCCGCGTATATTAAACCATCATTGGAACACATTCTCCTCACTTATACTGTTCACCTGGTGACATGTCCCACGTATATTAAACCATCAGTGGAACACCCACTCCTCACTTATACTGTTCACCTGGTAACATGTCCCGTGTAAGTTAAACCATAATGGGAACTCAGTCTCCTCACTTATAGATTTCACCTGGTAACATGTCCCGTGTGCACTAAACAATCAAGGGAACACAGTTTCCTCACTTATACTGTTCATCTGGTAACATGTTCCGTGCGTATGAAACAATCAGGGAAACACACTCTCCTCACTTATACAGTTCACCTGGTGACATGTCCCGTGTGTATTAAACAATCAGGGGAACACACTCTCCTCACTTATACAGTTCACCTGGTGACATGTCCCGTGTGTATTAAACAATCAGGGGAACACACTCTCCTCACTTATACTGTTCACCTGGTGACGTGTCCCGTGTGCATTAAACAATCAGGGGAACACACTCTCCTCACTTATACTGTTCCCCTGGTGGCATGTCCCGTGCGTATTAAACAATCAGGGGAACACACTCTCCTCACTTATACTGTTCACCTGGTGACGTGTCCCGTGTGCATTAAACAATCAGGGGAACACACTCTCCTCACTTATAATGTTCACCTGGTGACGTGTCCCGTTTGCATTAAACAATCAGGGGAACACACTCTCCTCACTTATACATTTCACCTGGTATCATGTCCCGTGCGCATTAAACCATCAGGGGAAAACACTCTCCTCACTATTCTGTTCACCTGGTAACATGTCCCGTGTGTATTAAACAATCAGGGGAACACACTCTCCTCACTTATACTGTTCACCTGGTAACATGTCCTGTGTATATTAAACCATCAGGGGAACACACTCTCTTCACTAATACTGTTCACCTGGTAACATGTCCCATGTATATGAAACCATCAGGGGAACACACTCTCCTCACTTCTACTGTTCACCTGGTAACATGTCTCGTGTGCATGCAAAAATCAGGGGAACACACTCTCCTCACTTATACTGTTCACCTGGTAACATGTCCCGTGCGTATTAAACAATCAGGGGAGCACACTCTCCTCTCTTATACTGTTCTTCCGGTGATGTGACCCGTGTGCATTAAACAATCAGGGGAACACACTCTCCTCACTTATACTGTTCACCTGGTGACATGTCCCGTGCGTATTAAACAATCAGGGGAACACACTCTCTTCACTTATACTGTTCACATGGTAACATGTCCCGTGTGCATTAAACCATCATGGGAACACACTCACCTCACTATTCTGTTCACCTGGTAACATGTCCCGTGTGAATTAAACAATCAGGGGAACAAACTCTCCTCACTTAGACTGTTCACCTGGTAACATGTCCCGTTTATATGAAACCATCAGGGGAACACACTCTCCTCACTTCTACTGTTCACCTGGTAACATATCCCGTGTGCATTAAAAAGCAGGGGAACACACTCTCCTCACTTAGACTGTTCCCCTGGTGACCTGTCCCGTGTGCATTAAACAATCAGGGGAACACACTCTCCTCACTTGTACTGTTCATCTGGTAACATGTCCCGTGTATATTAAACCATCAGGGGAACACACTCACCTCACTTCTTCTCCTCAACTGGTGACATGTACCGTGTGCATTAAACAATCAGGGGAACAAACTCTCCTCACTTAGACTGTTCACCTGGTAACATGTCCCGTGTATATGAAACCATCAGGGGAACACACTCTCCTCACTTCTACTGTTCACCTGGTAACATATCCCGTTTGCATTAAAAAAGCAGGGGAACACACTCTCCTCACTTAGACTGTTCCCCTGGTGACCTGTCCCGTGTGCATTAAACAATCAGGGGAACACACTCTCCTCACTTGTACTGTTCATCTGGTAACATGTCCCGTGTATATTAAACTATCAGGGGAACACACTCACCTCACTTCTTCTCCTAAACTGCTGACATGTACCGTGTGCATTAAACAATCAGGGGAACACACTCTCCTCACTTATTCTGTTCACCTGGTGACATGTCCCGTGTGTATTAAACAATCAGGGGAACACACTCTCCTCACTTATACTGTTCATCTGGTAACATGTCCCGTGCGTATTAAACAATCAGGTGAACACACTCTCCTCACTTATACTGTTCAGCTGGTGACATGTCCCGTGTGTATTAAACAATCAGGGGAACATACTCTCCTCACTTATTATGTTCACCTGGTGACGTGACCCGTGTGCATTAAACAATCAGGGGAACAATCTCTCCTCACTTATACTGTTCACCTGGCAACATGTCCCGTGTGCTTTAAACCATCGTGGGAAAATACTCTCCTCACTATTCTGTTCACCTGGTAACATGTCCCGTGTATATTAAACAATCAGGGGAACACACTCTCCTCACTTATACTGTTCACCTGGTGACATGTCCCACGTATAATAAACCATCAGGGGAACACACTCTCCTCACTTATACTGTTCACCTGGTGCCATGTCCCACGTATATTAAACCATCAGTGGAACACACACTCCTCACTTCTACTATTCATCTGGTAACATGTCCCGTGCGTATTTAACAATCAGGGGAACACACTCTCCTCACTTCTACTATTCACCTGGTAACATGTCCCGTGTAAGTTAAACCATCATGGGAACTCACTCTCCTCACTTATAGATTTCACCTGGTAACATGTCTCGTCTGCATTAAACAATCAGGGGAACACACTCTCCTCACTTATTCTGTTCACCTGGTGACATGTCCCGTGTGTATTAAACAATCAGGGGAACACACTCTCCTCACTTCTACTATTCATCTGGTAACATGTCCCGTGCGTATTAAACAATCAGGGGAACACACTCTCCTCACTTATACTGTTCACCTGGTGACGTGTCCCGTGTGCATTAAACAATCAGGGGAACACACTCTCCTCACTTATACTGTTCACCTGGTGACATGTACCGTGCTTATTAAACAATCAGGGGAACACACTCTCCTCAGTTATACTGTTCACCTGGTAACATGTCCCTTGCGCATTAAACCATCAGGGGAAAACACTCTCCTCACTATTCTGTTCACCAGGTAAAATGGCCCGTGTGTATTAAACAATCAAGGGAACACACTCTCCTCACTTATACAGTTCACCTGGGAACATGTCCTGTGTATATTAAACCAACAGGGGAACAGACACTCTTCACGTATACTGTTCACCTGGTAACATGTCCCATGTATATGAAACCATCAGGGGAACACACTCTCCTCACTTCTACTGTTCACCTGGTAACATGTCCCGTGTGCATTAAAAAATCAGGGGAACACACTCTCCTCACTTATACTGTTCATCTGGTAACATGTCCCGTGCGTATTAAACAATCAGGGGAACACACTCTCCTCACGTATACTGTTCACCTGGTGACGTGTCCCGTGTGCATTAAACAATCAGGGGAACACACTCTCCTCACTTATACTGTTCACCAGGTGACATGTACCGTGCTTATTAAACAATCAGGGGAACACACTCTCCTCAGTTATACTGTTCACCTGGTAACATGTCCCTTGCGCATTAAACCATCAGGGGAAAACACTCTCCTCACTATTCTGTTCACCTGGTAACATGGCCCGTGTGTATTAAACAATCAAGGGAACACACTCTCCTCACTTATACAGTTCACCTGGGAACATGTCCTGTGTATATTAAACCAACAGGGGAACAGACACTCTTCACGTATACTGTTCACCTGGTAACATGTCCCGTGTGCATTAAAAAATCAGGGGAACACACTCTCCTCACTTATACTGTTCATCTGGTAACATGTCCCGTGCGTATTAAACAATCAGGGGAACACACTCTCCTCACTTATACTGTTCACCTGCTAACATGTCCCGTGTGAATTATACAATCAGGGGAACACACTCTCCTCACTTATACTGTTCACCTGGTAACATGCCCTGTGTATATTAAACCATCAGGGGAACACACTCTCTTCACTTAAACTGTTCACCTGGTAACATGTCCCGTGTATATGAAACCATCAGGGGAACACACTCTCCTCACTTATACTGTTCACCTGGTGACATGTCCCGTGTGTGTTAAACAATCAGGGGAACACACTCTCCTCACATAGACTGTTGCCCTGGTGACCTGTCCCGTGTGCATTAAACAATCAGGGGAACACGCTCTCCTCAATTATACTGTTCATCTGGTAACATGTCCCGTGTTTATTAAACAATCAAGGGAACACATTCACGTCACTTATACTGTTCACCTGGTGACATGTCCCGTGTGTATTAAACAATCAGGGGAAAACACTCTCCTCACTTATACTGTTCACCTGGTGACATGTCCCGTGTGTATTAAACAATCAGGGGAACACACTCTCCTCACTTATACTCTTCACCTGGTAACATGTCCCGTGTGTATTAAACAATCAGGGGAACACACTCTCCTCACTTATACTGTTCACCTGGTGACATGTCCCGTGTGTATTAAACAATTAGGGGAACACACTCTCCTCACTTATACTGTTCACCTAGTGACATGTCCCGTGTGTATTAAACAATCAGGGGAACACATTCACCTCACTTATACTGTTCACCTGGTGACGTGACCCGTGTGCATTAAACAATCAGGGGAACACATTCTCCTCACTTATACTGTTCACCTGGTAACATGTCCCGTGTGCATTAAACCATCATGGGAAAACACTCTCCTCACTATTCTGTTCACCTGGTAACATGTCCCGTGTGTATTAAACAATCAGGGGAACACACTCTCCTCACTTATACTGTACACCTGTTAACATGTCCTGTGCATATTAAACCATCAGGGGAACACACTCTCTTCACTTATCCTGTTCACCTGGTAACATGTCCCATGTATATGAAACCATCAGGGGAACACACTCTCCTCACTTCTACTGTTCACCTGGTAACATGTCCCGTGCGTATTAAACAATCAGGGGAACACACTCTCCTCACTTGCACTGTTCACCTTGTGACGTGACCCGTGTGCATTAAACAATCAGGGGAACACACTCTCCTCACTTATACTGTTCACCTGGTGGCGTGACCCGTGTGCATTAAACAATCAGGGGAACACACTCTCTTCACTTATCCTGTTCACCTGGTAACATGTCCCATGTATATGAAACCATCAGGGGAACACACTCTCCTCACTTATACTGTTCACCTGGTAACATGTCCCGTGTGCATTAAACCATCATGGGAAAACACTCTCCTCACTATTCTGTTCACCTGGTAACATGTCCCGTGTGTATTAAACAATCAGGGGAACACACTCTCCTCACTTATACTGTACACCTGTTAACATGTCCTGTGCATATTAAACCATCAGGGGAACACACTCTCTTCACTTATCCTGTTCACCTGGTAACATGCCCCATGTATATGAAACCATCAGGGGAACACACTCTCCTCACTTCTACTGTTCACCTGGTAACATGTCCCGTGCGTATTAAACAATCAGGGGAACACACTCTCCTCACTTATACTGTTCACCTTGTGACGTGACCCGTGTGCATTAAGCAATCAGGGGAACACACTCTCCTCACTTCTACTGTTCACATTGTCACATGTCCCGTGTGCATTAAACAATCAGGGGACAACACTCTCCTCACATATACTGTTCACCTGGTGACATGTCCCGTGCGTATAAAACAATCAGGGGAAAACACTCTCCTCACTTATACTGTTCACCTGGTGACATGTCCCGTGCGTATTAAACAATCAGGGGAAAACACTCTCCTCACTTGTACAGTTCACGTGGTGACATGTCCGGTGTATATTAAACCATCATGGGAACACACTCTCCTCACTTATAATGTTCACCTTGTCACATGTCCGGTGCTTATTAAACAATCAGGGGAACACACTCCCCTCACTTACACTGTTCATCTGGTAACATGTCTCGTGTGCATTTAAAAATCAGGGGAACACACTCTCCTCACTTATACTGTTCATCTGGTAACATGTCCCGTGCGTATTAAACAATCAGTGGAACACACTCTCCTCTCTTATACTGTTCTTCTGGTGATGTGACCCGTGTGCATTAAACAATCAGGGGAACACACTCTCCTCACTTATACTGTTCACCTGGTGACATGTCCCGTGCGTATTAAACAATCAGGGGAACACACTCTCCTCACTTATACTGTTCACCTGGCAACATGTCCCATGTGCATCAAACCATCATGGGAAAACACTCTCCTCACTATTCTGTTCACCTGGTAACATGTCCCGTGTGAATTAAACAATCAGGGGAACACACTCTCCTCACTTATACTGTTCACCTGGTAACATGTCCTGTGTATATTAAACCATCAGGGGAACACAAGCTCTTCACTTATACTGTTCACCTGGTAACATGTCCCGTGTATATGAAACCATCAGGGGAACACACTCTCCTCACTTATACTGTTCATCTGGTGATATGTTCCGTCGATATTAAACCATAAGGGGAACACACTCTCCTCACATAGACTGTTCCCCTGGTAACCTGTCCCGTGTGTGTTAAACAATCAGGGGAACACACTCTCCTCACATAGACTGTTGCCGTGGTGACCTGTCCCATGTGCATTAAACAATCAGGGGAACACACTCTCCACACTTATACTGTTCATCTGGTAACATGTCCCGTCTATATTAAACCATCAGGGGAACACACTCTCCTCACTTATAGTGTTCACCTGGTGACATGTGCCTTGTTTATTAAACAATCAAGGGAACACACTCACCTCACTTATACTGTTCACCTGGTGACATGTCCCGTGTGTATTAAACAATCAGGGGAACACACTCTCCTCACTTATACTGTTCACCTGGTGACATGTCCCGTGTGTATTAAACAATCAAGGGAACACACTCTCCTCATTTATACTCTTCACCTGGTAACATGTCCCGTGTGTATTAAACAATCAGGGGAACACACTCTCCTCACTTATACTGTTCACCTGGTGACATGTCCCGTGTGTATTAAACAATTAGGGGAACACACTCTCCTCACTTATACTGTTCACCTAGTGACATGTCCCGTGTGTATTAAACAATCAGGGGAACACAATCTCCTCACTTATACTGTTCACCTGGTGACATGTCCCGTGTGTATTAAACAATTAGGGGAACACACTCTCCTCACTTATACTGTTCACCTAGTGACATGTCCCGTGTGTATTAAACAATCAGGGGAACACACTCTCCTCACTTATACTGTTCACCTTGTGACGTGACCCGTGTGCATTAAGCAATCAGGGGAACACACTCTCCTCACTTCTACTGTTCACATTGTCACATGTCCCGTGTGCATTAAACAATCAGGGGACAACACTCTCCTCACATATACTGTTCACCTGGTGACATGTCCCGTGCGTATAAAACAATCAGGGGAAAACACTCTCCTCACTTATACTGTTCACCTGGTGACATGTCCCGTGCGTATTAAACAATCAGGGGAAAACACTCTCCTCACTTGTACAGTTCACGTGGTGACATGTCCGGAGTATATTAAACCATCATGGGAACACACTCTCCTCACTTATAATGTTCACCTTGTCACATGTCCGGTGCTTATTAAACAATCAGGGGAACACACTCCCCTCACTTACACTGTTCATCTGGTAACATGTCTCGTGTGCATTTAAAAATCAGGGGAACACACTCTCCTCACTTATACTGTTCATCTGGTAACATGTCCCGTGCGTATTAAACAATCAGTGGAACACACTCTCCTCTCTTATACTGTTCTTCTGGTGATGTGACCCGTGTGCATTAAACAATCAGGGGAACACACTCTCCTCACTTATACTGTTCACCTGGTGACATGTCCCGTGCGTATTAAACAATCAGGGGAACACACTCTCCTCACTTATACTGTTCACCTGGCAACATGTCCCATGTGCATCAAACCATCATGGGAAAACACTCTCCTCACTATTCTGTTCACCTGGTAACATGTCCCGTGTGAATTAAACAATCAGGGGAACACACTCTCCTCACTTATACTGTTCACCTGGTAACATGTCCTGTGTATATTAAACCATCAGGGGAACACAAGCTCTTCACTTATACTGTTCACCTGGTAACATGTCCCGTGTATATGAAACCATCAGGGGAACACACTCTCCTCACTTATACTGTTCATCTGGTGATATGTTCCGTCGATATTAAACCATAAGGGGAACACACTCTCCTCACATAGACTGTTCCCCTGGTAACCTGTCCCGTGTGTGTTAAACAATCAGGGGAACACACTCTCCTCACATAGACTGTTGCCGTGGTGACCTGTCCCATGTGCATTAAACAATCAGGGGAACACACTCTCCACACTTATACTGTTCATCTGGTAACATGTCCCGTCTATATTAAACCATCAGGGGAACACACTCTCCTCACTTATAGTGTTCACCTGGTGACATGTGCCTTGTTTATTAAACAATCAAGGGAACACACTCACCTCACTTATACTGTTCACCTGGTGACATGTCCCGTGTGTATTAAACAATCAGGGGAACACACTCTCCTCACTTATACTGTTCACCTGGTGACATGTCCCGTGTGTATTAAACAATCAAGGGAACACACTCTCCTCATTTATACTCTTCACCTGGTAACATGTCCCGTGTGTATTAAACAATCAGGGGAACACACTCTCCTCACTTATACTGTTCACCTGGTGACATGTCCCGTGTGTATTAAACAATTAGGGGAACACACTCTCCTCACTTATACTGTTCACCTAGTGACATGTCCCGTGTGTATTAAACAATCAGGGGAACACAATCTCCTCACTTATACTGTTCACCTGGTGACATGTCCCGTGTGTATTAAACAATTAGGGGAACACACTCTCCTCACTTATACTGTTCACCTAGTGACATGTCCCGTGTGTATTAAACAATCAGGGGAACACAATCTCCTCACTTATACTGTTCACCTGGTGACATGTCCCGTGCGTATTAAACAATCAGGGGAAAACACTCTCCTCACTTATACAGTTCACGTGGTGACATGTCCGGTGTATATTAAACCATCATGGGAACACACTCTCCTCACTTATAATGTTCACCTTGTCACATGTCCGGTGCTTATTAAACAATCAGGGGAACACACTCCCCTCACTTACACTGTTCATCTGGTAACATGTCTCGTGTGCATTTAAAAATCAGGGGAACACACTCTCCTCACTTATACTGTTCATCTGGTAACATGTCCCGTGCGTATTAAACAATCAGTGGAACACACTCTCCTCTCTTATACTGTTCTTCTGGTGATGTGACCCGTGTGCATTAAACAATCAGGGGAACACACTCTCCTCACTTATACTGTTCACCTGGTGACATGTCCCGTGCGTATTAAACAATCAGGGGAACACACTCTCCTCACTTATACTGTTCACCTGGCAACATGTCCCATGTGCATCAAACCATCATGGGAAAACACTCTCCTCACTATTCTGTTCACCTGGTAACATGTCCCGTGTGAATTAAACAATCAGGGGAACACACTCTCCTCACTTATACTGTTCACCTGGTAACATGTCCTGTGTATATTAAACCATCAGGGGAACACAAGCTCTTCACTTATACTGTTCACCTGGTAACATGTCCCGTGTATATGAAACCATCAGGGGAACACACTCTCCTCACTTATACTGTTCATCTGGTGATATGTTCCGTCGATATTAAACCATAAGGGGAACACACTCTCCTCACATAGACTGTTCCCCTGGTAACCTGTCCCGTGTGTGTTAAACAATCAGGGGAACACACTCTCCTCACATAGACTGTTGCCGTGGTGACCTGTCCCATGTGCATTAAACAATCAGGGGAACACACTCTCCACACTTATACTGTTCATCTGGTAACATGTCCCGTCTATATTAAACCATCAGGGGAACACACTCTCCTCACTTATAGTGTTCACCTGGTGACATGTGCCTTGTTTATTAAACAATCAAGGGAACACACTCACCTCACTTATACTGTTCACCTGGTGACATGTCCCGTGTGTATTAAACAATCAGGGGAACACACTCTCCTCACTTATACTGTTCACCTGGTGACATGTCCCGTGTGTATTAAACAATCAAGGGAACACACTCTCCTCATTTATACTCTTCACCTGGTAACATGTCCCGTGTGTATTAAACAATCAGGGGAACACACTCTCCTCACTTATACTGTTCACCTGGTGACATGTCCCGTGTGTATTAAACAATTAGGGGAACACACTCTCCTCACTTATACTGTTCACCTAGTGACATGTCCCGTGTGTATTAAACAATCAGGGGAACACAATCTCCTCACTTATACTGTTCACCTGGTGACGTGACCCGTGTGCATTAAACAATCAGGAGAACACAGTCTCCTCACTTATACTGTTCACCTGGTGACATGTCCCGCGCGTATTAAACAATCAGGGGAACACATTCACCTCACTTATACTGTTCACCAGGTAACATGTCCCGTGTGCATTAAACCATCATGGGAAAACACTCTGCTCACTATTCTGTTCACCTGGTAACATGTCCCGTGTGTATTAAACAATCAGGGGAACACACTCTCCTCACTTATACTGTACACCTGTTAACATGTCCTGTGCATATTAAACCATCAGGGGATCACACTCTCTTCACTTATCCTGTTCACCTGTTAACATGTCCCATGTATATGAAACCATCAGGGGAACACACTCTCCTCACTTCTACTGTTCACCTGGTAACATGTCCCGTGCATATTAAACAATCAGGGGAACACACTCTCCTCACTTATACTGTTCACCTTGTGACGTGACCCGTGTGCATTAAACAATCAGGGGAACACACTCTCCTCACTTATACTGTTCACCTGGTGACGTGAACCGTGAGCATTAAACAATCAGGGGAACACACTCTCCTCACTTATACTGTTCACCTGGTGACATCTCCCGTGCGTATTAAACAATCAGGGGAAAACACTCTCCTCACTTATACTGTTCACATGGTGACATGTCCGGTGTATATTAAACCATCAGGGGAACACACTCTCCTCACTTATAATGTTCACCTTGTCACATGTCCCGTGTGCATTAAAGAATCAGGGGAACACACTCTCCTCACATATACTGTTCACCTGGTGACATGTCCCGTGCGTATTAAACAATCAGGGGAACACACTCCCCTCACTATTCTGTTCACCTGGTAACATGTCCCGTGTGTATTAAACAATCAGGGGAACACCCTCTCCTCACTTCTACTGTTCACCTGGTAACATGTCCTGTGTCTTTTAAACCATCAGGGGA
This sequence comes from Heterodontus francisci, assembly GCF_036365525.1. Classification (NCBI taxonomy): domain Eukaryota; kingdom Metazoa; phylum Chordata; class Chondrichthyes; order Heterodontiformes; family Heterodontidae; genus Heterodontus; species Heterodontus francisci. The sequence continues at coordinate 65,730,194 of NC_090398.1, read as the reverse complement.
ACACACTCTCTTCACTTATACTGTTCACCTGGTAACATGTCCCATGTATATGAAACCATCAGGGGAACACACTCTGCTCACTTCTACTGTTCACCTGGTAACACGTCTCGTGTGCATTAAAAAATCAGTGGAACACACTCTCCTCACTTATACTGTTCATCTGGTAACATGTCCCGTGCGTATTAAACAATCAGGGGAACACACTCTCCACTCTTATACTGTTCTTCTGGCGATGTGACCCGTGTGCATTAAACAATCAGGGGAACACACTCTCCTCACTTATACTGTTCACCTGGTGACATGTCCCGTGCGTATTAAACAATCAGTGGAACACATTCTCCTCACTTATACTGTTCACCAGGTAACATGTCCCGTGTGCATTAAACCATCATGGGAAAATACTCTGCTCACTATTCTGTTCACCTGGTAACATGTCCCGTGTGTATTAAACAATCAGGGGAACACACTCTCCTCACTTATACTGTACACCTGTTAACATGTCCTGTGCATATTAAACCATCAGGGGAAGACACTCTCTTCACTTATCCTGTTCACCTGGTAACATGTCCCATGTATATGAAACCATCAGGGGAACACACTCTCCTCACTTCTACTGTTCACCTGGTAACATGTCCCGTGCGTATTAAACAATCAGGGGAACACACTCTCCTCACTTATACTGTTCACCTTGTGACGTGACCCGTGTGCATTAAACAATCAGGGGAACACACTCTCCTCACTTATACTGTTCACCTGGTGACGAGAACCGTGAGCATTAAACAATCAGGGGAACACACTCTCCTCACTTATACTGTTCACCTGGTGACATCTCCCGTGCGTATTAAACAATCAGGGGAAAACACTCTCCTCACTTATACTGTTCACGTGGTGACATGTCCGGTGTATATTAAACCATCAGGGGAACACACTCTCCTCACTTATAATGTTCACCTTGTCACATGTCCCGTGTGCATTAAAGAATCAGGGGAACACACTCTCCTCACATATACTGTTCACCTGGTGACATGTCCCGTGCGTATTAAACAATCAGGGGAACACACTCCCCTCACTATTCTGTTCACCTGGTAACATGTCCCGTGTGTATTAAACAATCAGGGGAACACCCTCTCCTCACTTCTACTGTTCACCTGGTAACATGTCCTGTGTATATTAAACCATCAGGGGAACACACTCTCTTCACTTATACTGTTCACCTGGTAACATGTCCCATGTATATGAAACCATCAGGGGAACACACTCTCCTCACTTCTACTGTTCACCTGGTAACATGTCTCGTGTGCATTAAAAAATCAGTGGAACACACTCTCCTCACTTATACTGTTCACTGGTAACATGTCCCGTGCGTATTAAACAATCAGGGGAATACACTCTCCTCTCTTATACTGCTCTTCTGGCGATGTGACCCGTGTGCATTAAACAATCAGGGGAACACACTCTCCTCACTTATACTGTTCACCTGGTGACATGTCCCGTGCGTATTAAACAATCAGGGGAACACACTCTCCTCACTTATACTGTTCACCTGGCAACATGTCCCATGTGCATTAAACCATCATGGGAAAACACTCTCCTCACTATTCTGTTCACCTGGTAACATTTCCCGTGTGAATTAAACAATCAGGGGAACACACTCTCTTCACTTATACTGTTCACCTGGTAACATGTCCCGTGTATATGAAACCATCAGGGGAACACACTCTCCTCACTTCTACTGTTCACCTGGTAACATATCCCGTGTGCATTAAAAAATCTGTGGAACACACTCTCCTCACTTATACTGTTCATCTGGTGATATGTTCCGTCGATATTAAACCATAAGGGGAACACACTCTCCTCACATAGACTGTTCCCCTGGTGACCTGTCCCGTGTGCATTAAACAATCAGGGGAACACACTCTCCTCACTTATACTGTTCATCTGGTAACATGTCCCGTGTATATTAAACCATCAGGGGAACACACTCTCCTCACTTATACTGTTCACCTGATAACATGTCCTGTGTATATTAAACCTTCAGGGGAACACACTCTCTTCAATTATACTGTTCACCTGGTAACATGTCCCGTGTATATGAAACCATCAGGGGAACACACTCTCCTCACTTCTACTGTTCACCTGGTAACATATCCCGTGTGCATTAAAAAATCAGGGGAACACACTCTCCTCACTTATACTGTTCATCTGGTGACATGTTCCGTCGATATTAAACCATAAAGGGAACACACTCTCCTCACATAGACTGTTCCCCTGGTGACCTGTCCCGTGTGCATTAAACAATCAGGGGAACACACTCTCCTCACTTATAATGTTCATCTGGTAACATGTCCCGTGTATATTAAACAATCAGGGGAACATACTCACCTCACTTCTTCTCCTCAATTGGTGACAGTCCCTTGTGCATTAAACAATCAGGGGAACAAACTCTCTTCACTTATCCTGTTCACCTGGTAACATGTCCCATGTATATGAAACCATCAGGGGAACAATCTCTCCTCACTTATACTGTTCACCTGGTAACATGTCCCGTGTGCATTAAACCATCGTGGGAAAACACTCTCCTGACTATTCTGTTCACCTGGTAACATGTCCCGTGTGTATAAAACAATCAGGGGAACACACTCTCCTCACTTATACTGTTCACCTGGTGACATGTCCCACGTATATTAAACCATCAGTGGAACACACACTCCTCACTTATACTGTTCACCTGGTAACATGTCCCGTGTAAGTTAAACCATCATGGGAACTCAGTCTCCTCACTTATAGATTTCACCTGGTAACATTTCCCGTGTGCATTAAACAATCAGGGGAACACACTCTCCTCACTTATTCTGTTCACCTGGTGACATGTCCCGTGTGTATTAAACAATCAGGGGAACACACTCTCATCAATGCTACTATTCATCTGGTAACATGTCCCTTGCGTATTAAACAATCAGGCGAACACACTCTCCTCACTTATACTGTTCACCTGGTGACGTGTCCCGTGTGCATTAAACAATCAGGGGAACACACTCTCCTCACTAAAACTGTTCACCTGGTGACATGTCCCGTGCTTATTAAACAATCAGGGGAACACACCCTCCTCAGTTATCCTGTTCACCTGGTAACATGTCCCTTGCGCATTAAGCCATCAGGGGAAAACACTCTCCTCACTATTCTGTTCACCTGGTAACATGGCCCGTGTGTATTAAACAATCAGGGGAACACACTCTCCTCACCTATACAGTTCACCTGGGAACATGTCCTGTGTATATTAAACCATCAGGGGAACAGACACTCTTCACGTATACTGTTCACCTGGTAACATGTCCCATGTATATGAAACCATCAGGGGAAAACACTCTCCTCACTTCTACTGTTCACCTGGTAACATGTCCCGTGTGCATTAAAAAATCAGGGGAACACACTCCCCTCACTTATACTGTTCATCTGGGAACATGTCCCGTGCATATTAAACAATCAGCGGAACACACTCTCCTCACTTATACTGTTCACCTGCTAACATGTCCTGTGTATATTAAACCATCAGGGGAACACACTCTCTTCACTTATACTGTTCACCTGGTAACATGTCCCGTGTATATGAAAACATCAGGGGAACACACTCTCCTCACATATACTGTTCACGTGGTAACATGTCCCGTCGAAATTAAACCATTAGGGGAACACACACTCCTCACATAGACTGTTGCCCTGGTCACCTGTCCCGTGTGCATTAAACAATCAGGGGAACACACTCTCCTCACTTATACTGTTCATCTGGTTACATGTCCCGTGTTTATTAAACAATCAAGGGAACACACTCTCCTCACTTATACTGTTCACCTGGTAACATGTCCCGTGAGTATTAAACCAACAGGGGAACACACTCTCCTCACTTATACTGTTCACCTGGTGACATGTCCCGTGTTTATTGAACAGTCAAGGGAACACACTCTCCTCACTTATACTGTTCACCTGGTAACATGTCCCGTGTGTATTAAACAATCAGGGGAACACGCTCTCCTCACTTATACTGTTCACCTGGTGACATGTCCCGTGTGTATTAAACAATCAGGGGAACACACTCTCCTCACTTATACTGTTCACCTAGGGACATGTCCCGTGTGTATTAAACAATCAGGGGAACACACTCTCCTCACTTATACTGTTCACCTGGTGACATGTCCCGTGCGTATTAAACAATCAGGGGAACACATTCCCCTCACTTATACTGTTCAGCTGGTAACATGTCCCGTGTGCATTAAACCATCATGGGAAAACACTCTCCTCACTACTCTGTTCACCTGGTAACATGTCCCGAGTGTATTAAACAATCAGGGGAACACACTCTCCTCACTTATACTGTACACCTGTTAACATGTCCTGTGCATATTAAACCATCAGGGGAACACACTCTCTTCACTTATCCTGTTCACCTGGTAACATGTCCCATGTATATGAAACCATGAGGGGAACACACTCTCCTCACGTCTACTGTTCACCTGGTAACATGTCCCGTGCGTATTAAACAATCGGGGAACACACTCTCCTCACTTATACTGTTCACCTTGTGACGTGACCCGTGTGCATTAAACAATCTGGGGAGCACACTCTCCTCACTTATACTGTTCACCTAGTAACGTGACCCGTGCGCATTAAACAATCAGGGGAACACACTCTCCTCACTTATACTGTTCATCTGGTAACGTGTCCCTTTTATATAAAACCATCAGGGGAACACACTCTCCTCACTTATACTGTTCATCTGGTCATATGTCCCATCGATATTAAACCATAAGGGGAACACAGTCTCCTCTCTTAGACTGTTCCCCTGGTGACCTGTCCCGTGTGCATTAAACAATCAGGGGAACACACTCTCCTCACTTATACTGTTCATCTGGTAACATGTCCCGTGTATATTAAACCATCAGGGGAACACACTCTCCTCACTTATACTGTTCACCTGGTGACATGTCCCGTGTTTATTAAACAATCAGGGGAACACTCTCTCCTCACTTATACTGTTCACCTGGTAACATGTCCTGTGTATATTAAACCATCAGGGGAACACACTCTCTTCACTTATACTGTTCACCTGGTAACATGTCCCGTGTATATGAAACCATCATAGGAACACACTCTCCTCATTTCTACTGTTCACCTGGTAACATGTCCCGTGTGCATTAAAAAATCAGGGGAACACACTCTCCTCACTTATACTGTTCATCTGGTAACGTATCCCGTGTATATTAAACCATCAGGGGAACAGACTCTCCTCACTTATACTGTTCACCTGGTAACATGTCCTGTGTATATTAAACCATCAGGGGAACACACTCTCTTCACTTATACTGTTCACCTGGTAACATGTCCCGTGTATATGAAACCATCATGGGAACACACTCTCCTCACTTCTACTGTTCACCTGGTAACATGTCCCGTGTGGATTAAAAAATCAGGGGACTCACTCTCCTCACTTATACTGTTCATCTGGTAACGTGTTCCGTGTACATTAAACCATCAGGGGAACACACTCTCCTCACTTATACTGTTCATCTCGTCATATGTCCCGTCGATATTAAACCATAAGGGAAACACACTCTCCTCACTTAGACTGTTCCCCTGGTGACCTGTCCCGTGTGCATTAAACAATCAGGGGAACACACTCTCCTCACTTATACTGTTCATCTGGTAACATGTCCCGTGTATATTAAACCATCAGGGGAACACTCTCTCCTCCCTTATACTGGTCAGCTGGAAACATGTCCCGTGCATATTAAACAATCAGGGGAACACACTCTCCTCACTTATTCTGTTCACCTGGTGACATGTCCCGTGCGTATTAAACAATCAGGGTAACACACTCTCCTCACTTGTACTGTTCACCTTGTGACGTGACCCGTGTGCATTAAACAATCAGGGGAACACACTCTCATCACTTATACTGTTCACCTGGTGGCGTGACCCGTGTGCATTAAACAATCAGGGGAACACACTCTCTTCACTTTTCCTGTTCACCTGGTAACATGTCCCATGTATATGAAACCATCAGGGGAACACACTCTCCTCACTTATACTGTTCACCTGGTAACATGTCCAGTGTGCATTAAACCATCATGGGAAAACACTCTCCTCACTATTCTGTTCACCTGGTAACATGTCCCGTGTGTATTAAACAATCAGGGGAACACACTCTCCTCACTTATACTGTACACCTGTTAACATGTCCTGTGCATATTAAACCATCAGGGGAACACACTCTCTTCACTTATCCTGTTCACCTGGTAACATGTCCCATGTATATGAAACCATCAGGGGAACACACTCTCCTCACTTCTGCTGTTCACCTGTTAACATGTCCCGTGCGTATTAAACAATCAGGGGAACACACTCTCCTCACTTATACTGTTCACCTGGTAACATGTCCCGTGCGTATTAAACAATCAGGGGAACACACTCTCCTCACTTATACTGTTCACCTTGTGACGTGACCCGTGTGCATTAAACAATCAGGGGAACACACTCTCCTCACTTGTACAGTTCACGTGGTGACATGTCCGGTGTATATTAATCCATCAGGGGAACACACTCTCCTCACTTATAATGTTCACCTTGTCACATGTCCGGTGCGTATTGAACAATCAGGGGAACACACTCACCTCACTTATATTGTTCATCTGGTAACATGTCTCGTGTGCATTAAAAAATCAGGGGAACACACTCTCCTCACTTATACTGTTCATCTGGTAACATGTCCCGTGCGTATTAAACAATCAGGGGAACACACTCTCCTCTCTTATACTGTTCTTCTGGTGATGTGACCCGTGTGCATTAAACAATCAGGGGAACACACTCTCCTCACTTATACTGTTCACCTGGTGACATGTCCCGTGCGTATTAAACAATCAGGGGAACACACTCTCCTCACTTATACTGTTCACCTGACAACATGTACCGTGTGCATCAAACCATCATGGGAAAACACTCTCCTCACTATTCTGTTCACCTGGTAACATGTCCCATGTGAATTAAACAATCAGGGGAACACACTCTCCTCACTTATACTGTTCACTTGGTAACATGTCCTGTGTATATTAAACCATCAGGGGAACACACTCTCTTCACTAATACTGTTCACCTGGTAACATGTCCCATGTATATGAAACCATCAGGGGAACACACTCTCCTCACTTATACTGTTCACCTGGTAACATGTCCCGTCGATATTAAACCATAAGGGGAACACAGTCTCCTCACTTATACTGTTCACCTGGTGACATGTCCCGTGTGTGTTAAACACTCAGGGGAACACACTCTCCTCACATAGACTGTTGCCCTGGTGACCTGTCCCAGGTGCATTAAACAATCAGGGGAACACACTCTCCTCACTTATACTGTTCATCTGGTAACATGTCCCGTCTATATTAAACCATCAGGGGAACACACTCTCCTCACTTATAGTGTTCACCTGGTGACATGTCCCTTGTTTATTAAACAATCAAGGGAACACACTCACCTCACTTATACTGTTCACCTGGTGACATGTCCCGTGTGTATTAAACAATCAGGGAACACACTCTCCTCACTTATACTGTTCACCTGGTGACATGTCCCGTGTGTATTAAACAATCAAGGGAACACACTCTCCTCATTTATACTCTTCACCTGGTAACATGTCCCGTGTGTATTAAACAATCAGGGGAACACACTCTCCTCACTTATACTGTTCACCTGGTGACATGTCCCGTGTGTATTAAACAATTCGGGGAACACACTCTCCTCACTTATACTGTTCACCTAGTGACATGTCCCATGTGTATTAAACAATCAGGGGAACACACTCTCCTCACTTATACTGTTCACCTGGTGACGTGACCCGTGTGCATTAAACAATCAGGAGAACACAGTCTCCTCACTTATACTGTTCACCTGGTGAAATGTCCCGCGCGTATTAAACAATCAGGGGAACACATTCATCTCACTTATACTGTTCACCAGGTAACATGTCCCGTGTGCATTAAACCATCATGGGAAAACACTCTGCTCACTATTCTGTTCACCTGGTAACATGTCCCGTGTGTATTAAACAATCAGGGGAACACACTCTCCTCACTTATACTGTACACCTGTTTACATGTCCTGTGCATATTAAACCATCTGGGGAACACACTCTCTTCACTTATCCTGTTCACCTGGTAACATGTCCCATGTATATGAAACAATCAGGGGAACACACTCTCCTCACTTAGACTGTTCACCTTGTGACGTGACCCGTGTGCATTAAACAATCAGGGGAACACACTCTCCTCACTTATACTGTTCACCTGGTGACGTGAACCGTGAGCATTAAACAATCAGGGGAACACACTCTCCTCACTTATACTGTTCACCTGGTGACATCTCCCGTGCGTATTAAACAATCAGGGGAAAACACTCTCCTCACTTATACTGTTCACGTGGTGACATGTCCGGTGTATATTAAACCATCAGGGGAACACACTCTCCTCACTTATAATGTTCACCTTGTCACATGTCCCGTGTGCATTAAAGAATCAGGGGAACACGCTCTCCTCACATATACTGTTCACCTGGTGACATGTCCCGTCCGTATTAAACAATCAGGGGAACACACTCCCCTCACTATTCTGTTCACCTGGTAACATGTCCCGTGTGTATTAAACAATCAGGGGAACACCCTCTCCTCACTTATACTGTTCACCTGGTAACATGTCCTGTGTATATTAAACCATCAGGGGAACACACTCTCTTCACTTATACTGTTCACCTGGTAACATGTCCCATGTATATGAAACCATCAGGGGAACACACTCTCCTCACTTCTACTGTTCACCTGGTAACATGTCTCGTGTGCATTAAAAAATCAGAGGAACACACTCTCCTCACTTATACTGTTCATCTTGTAACATGTCCCGTGCGTATTAAACAATCAGGGGAACACACTCTCCTCTCTTATACTGTTCTTCTGGCGATGTGACCCGTGTGCATTAAACAATCAGGGGAACACACTCTCCTCACTTATACTGTTCACCTGGTGACATGTCCCGTGCGTATTAAACAATCAGGGGAACACACTCTCCTCACTTATACTGTTCACCTGGCAACATGTCCCATGTGCATTAAACCATCATGGGAAAACACTCTCCTCTCTATTCTGTTCACCTGGTAACATGTCCCGTGTGAATTAAACAATCAGGGGAACAAACTCTCCTCACTTATACTGTTCACCTGGTAACATGGCCCGTGTATATGAAACCATCAGGGGAACACACTCTCCTCACTTCTACTGTTCACCTGGTAACATATCCCGTGTGCATTAAAAAATCAGTGGAACACACTCTCCTCACTTATACTGTTCATCTGGTGATATGTTCCGTCGATATTAAACCATAAGGGGAACACACTCTCCTCACATAGACTGTTCCCCTGGTGACCTGTCCCGTGTGCATTAAACAATCAGGGGAACACACTCTCCTCACTTATACTGTTCATCTGGAAACATGACCCGTGTATATTAAACCATCAGGGGAACACACTCTCCTCACTTATACTGTTCATCTGATAACATGTCCTGTGTATATTAAACCATCAGGGGAACACACTCTCTTCAATTATACTGTTCACCTGGTAACATGTCCCGTGTATATGAAACCATCAGGGGAACACACTCTCCTCCCTTCTACTGTTCACCTGGTAACATATCCCGTGTGCATTAAAAAATCAGGGGAACACACTCTCCTCACTTATACTGTTCATCTGGTGACATGTTCCGTCGATATTAAACCATAAGGGGAACACACTCTCCTCACACAGACTGTTCCCCTGGTGACCTGTCCCGTGTGCATTAAACAATCAGGGGAACACACTCTCCTCACTTATACTGTTCATCTGGTAACATGTCCCGTGTATATTAAACAATCAGGGGACATACTCACCTCACTTCTTCTCCTCAATTGGTGACAGTCCCGTGTGCATTAAACAATCAGGGGAACATACTCTCTTCACTTATTCTGTTCACCTGGTAACATGTCCCATGTATATGAAACCATCAGGGGAACAATCTCTCCTCACTTATACTGTTCACCTGGTAACATGTCCCGTGTGCATTAAACCATCGTGGGAAAACACTCTCCTCACTATTCTGTTCACCTGGTAACATGTCCCGTGTGTATTAAACAATCAGGGGAACACACTCTCCTCACTTATACTGTTCACCTGGTGACATGTCCCACGTATATTAAACCATCAGTGGAACACACACTCCTCACTTATACTGTTCACCTGGTAACATGTCCCGTGTAAGTTAAACCATCATGGGAACTCAGTCTCCTCACTTATAGATTTCACCTGGTAACATTTCCCGTGTGCATTAAACAATCAGGGGAACACACTCTCCTCACTTATTCTGTTCACCTGGTGACATGTCCCTTGTGTATTAAACAATCAGGGCAACACACTCTCATCACTGCTACTATTCATCTGGTAACATGTCCCGTGCGTATTAAACAATCAGGCGAACACACTCTCCTCACTTATACTGTACACCTGTTAACATGTCCTGTGCATATTAAACCATCAGGGGAACACACTCTCTTCACTTATCCTGTTCACCTGGTAACATGTCCCATGTATATGAAACCATGAGGGGAACACACTCTCCTCACGTCTACTGTTCACCTGGTAACATGTCCCGTGCGTATTAAACAATCGGGGAACACACTCTCCTCACTTATACTGTTCACCTTGTGAAGTGACCCGTGTGCATTAAACAATCAGGGGAACACACTCTCCTCACTTATACTGTTCACCTGGTAAGGTGACCCGTGCGCATTAAACAATCTGGGGAACACACTCTCCTCACTTATACTGTTCATCTGGTAACGTGTCCCTTTTATATAAAACCATCAGGGGAACACACTCTCCTCACTTATACTGTTCATCTGGTCATATGTCCCATCGATATTAAACCATAAGGGGAACACAGTCTCCTCTCTTAGACTGTTCCCCTGGTGACCTGTCCCGTGTGCATTAAACAATCAGGGGAACACACTCTCCTCACTTATACTGTTCATCTGGTAACATGTCCCGTGTATATTAAACCATCAGGGGAACACACTCTCCTCACTTATACTGTTCATCTGGTAACATGTCCCGTGTATATTAAACCATCAGGGGAACACACTCTCCTCACTTATACTGTTCAGCTGGTGACATGTCCCGTGTTTATTAAACAATTAGGGGAACACTCTCTCCTCACTTATACTGTTCACCTGCTAACATGTCCTGTGTATATTAAACCATCAGGGGAACACACTCTCTTCACTTATACTGTTCACTTGGTAACATGTCCCGTGTATATGAAACCATCATAGGAACACACTCTCCTCATTTCTACTGTTCACCTGGTAACATGTCCCGTGTGCATTAAAAAATCAGGGGAACACACTCTCCTCACTTATACTGTTCATCTGGTAACGTATCCCGTGTATATTAAACCATCAGGGGAACACACTCTCCTCACTTATACTGTTCACCTGGTAACATGTCCCGTGTATATGAAACCATCATGGGAACACACTCTCCTCACTTCTACTGTTCACCTGGTAACATGTCCCGTGTGGTTTACAAAATCAGGGAACACTCTCTCCTCCCTTATACTGGTCAGCTGGTAACATGTCCCGTGCATATTAAACTATCAGGGGAACACACTCTCCTCACTTATTCTGTTCACCTGGTGACATGTCCCGTGCGTATTAAACAATCAGGGTAACATACTCTCCTCACTTATACTGTTCACCTGGTGACAGGTCCCGTGTATATTAAACCATCAGGGGAACACACTCTCCTCACTTATGATCTTCACCAGGTAACATGTCCTGTGTATATTAATCCTTCAGGGGAACACACTCTCCTCACTTATACTGTTCACCTGGTGACATGTCCCGTGTATATTAAACCATCAGGGGAACACACTCTCCTCACTTATATTGTTCACCTCGTAACATGTCGCGTGCATATTAAACCATCAGGGGAACACTCTCTCCTCCCTTATACTGGTCAGCTGGTAACATGTCCCGTGCATATTAAACAATCAGGGGAACACACTCTCCTCACTTATACTGTTCATCTGGAAACATGTCCCGTGTATATTAAACCATCAGGGGAACACACTCTCCTCACTTATACTGTTCACCTGATAACATGTCCTGTGTATATTAATCCTTCAGGGGAACACACTCTCCTCACTTTTACTGTTCATCTCGTCATATGTCCCGTCGATATTAAACCATCAGGGGAACACTCTCTCCTCACTTATACTCATCAACTGGTGACATGTCCCGTGCGCATAAAACCATCAGGGGAATACTCTCTCCTCACTTATACTGTTCACCTGGTGACATTTCCCGTGTGCATTAAACAATCAGGGGAACACACTCTCCTCACTTATACTGTTCATCTGGAAACATGTCCCGTGTATATTAAACCATCAGGGGAACACACTCTCCTCACTTATACTGTTCACCTGATAACATGTCCTGTGTATATTAATCCTTCAGGAGAACACACTCTCCTCACTTATACTCTTCATCAGGTAACGTGTCCCGTGTATAATAACCCATCAGGGGAACACACTCTCCTCACATATACTATTCACCTGGTAACATGTCTCGTGTATATTAAACCATCAGGGTCACTCACTCTCCTCACTTATACTGTTCACCTGGTAACATGTCCCGTGCATATTCAGCCATCTGGGGAACAGAATCTTCTCACTTATACTTTTCACCTAGTGACATGTCCTGTGTATATTAAACCATCAGGGGAACACAATCTCCTCACTTATACTCTTCACCAGATAACATGTCCTGTGAATATTAAACCTTCAGGGGAACACACTCTCCTCACTTATACTGTTCACCTGGTGGCATGTCCCGTGTATATTAAACCATCAGGTGAACACACTCTGCTCACTTATACTGTTCACCTGGTGACATGTCCCGCGTATATTAAACCATCAGGGGAACACACTCTCCTCACTTATACTGTTCACCTGGTGACATGTCGCACGTATATTAAACCATCAGTGGAACACACTCTCCTCACTTATACTGTTCACCTGGTAACATGTCCCGTGTATATTAAACAATCAGGGTAACACACGCTCCTCACTTATACTGTTCACCTGGTAACATGTCCCGTGTATATTAAGCAATCAGGGAAACACACTCTCCTCAGTTATACTGTTCAGCTGGTGACAGTTCCCGTGTATATTAAACCATCAGGGTAACACACTCCCCTCACTTATACTGTTCACCTGGTGACATGTCCCGTGTATATTAAACCATCAGGGGAACACACTCTCCTCACTTACACTGTTCACCTCGTAACATGTCGCGTGTATATTAAACCATCAGGGGAACACAATCTCCTCACTTAGACTGTTCACCTCGTAACATGTCGCGTGTATATTAAACCATCAGGGGAACACAATCACCTCACTTATACAGTTCACCTGGTAACATGTCCCGTGTATGTTAAACCATCAGGGGAACACACTCTCCTCACTTATACTCTTCACCTGGTGACATGTCCCGTGCGCATAAAACCATCAGGGGAATACACTCTCCTCACTTATACTGTTCACCTGGTGACATTTCCCGTGTGCATTAAACAATCAGGGGAACACACTCTCCTCACTTATACTCTTCATCAGGTAACTTGTCCCGTGTATATTAACCCATCAGGGGAACACACTCTCCTCACTTATACTGTTCACCTGTTGACATGTCCCGAGTGTATTAAACAATCATGGGAACACACTCTCCTCACTTCCGCTCTTCACCTGGTAACATGTCCCGTGTATATTAAATCATCAGGTCAACACACTCTCCTCACATATACTGTTCACCTGGTAACATGTCTCGTGCATATTAAACCATCAGGGGATCTCACTCTCCTCACTTATACTGTTCACCTGGTAACATGTCCCGTGCATATTAAGCCATCTGGGGAACAAACTCTTCTCACTTATACTTTTCACCGAGTGACATGTCCTGTGTATATTAAACCATTAGGGGAACACACTCTCCTCACTTATACTCTTCACCAGGTAACATGTCCTGTGAATATTAAACCATCAGGGGAACACACTCTCCTCACTTATACTGTTCACCTCGTGACATTTCCCGTGCATATTAAACCATCAGGGGAACACAATCTCCTCACTTATACTGTTCACCGGGTGACATGTCGCACGTATATTAAACCAACAGTGGAACACACTCTCCTCACTTATACTGTTCACCTGGGAACATGTCCCGTGTAAGTTAAACCATAATGGGAACTCACTCTCCTCACTTATAGATTTCACCTGGTAACATGTCCCGTGTGCATTAAACAATCAGGGGAACACACTCTCCTCACTTATAATGTTCACCTGGTGACGTGACCCGTGTGCATTAAACAATCATGGGAACACAGTCTCCTCACTTATACTGTTCATCTGGTAACATGTCCCGTACATATTAAACCATCAGGGGAACACACTCACCTCACTTACACTGTTCACCTGGTGACATGTCCCGTGTGTATTAAACAATCAGGGGAACACACTCTCCTCACTTATACTGTTCACCTAGTGACATGTCCCGTGTGTATTAAACAATCAGGGGAACACACTCTCCTCACTTATACTGTTCACCTGGTGACATGTCCCGTGCGTATTAAACAATCAGGGGAACACATTCTCCTCACTTATACTTTTCAGCTGGTAACATGTCCCGTGTGCATTAAACCATCATGGGAAAACACTCTCCTCACTATTCTGTTCACCTGGTAACATGTCCCATGTGTATTAAACAATAAGGGGAACACACTCTCCTCACTTATACTGTTCACCTGTAAACATGTCCTGTGCATATTAAACCATCAGGGGAACACACTCTCTTCACTTATCCTGTTCACCTGGTAACATGTCCCATCTATATGAAACCATCAGGGGAACACACTCTCCTCACTTCTACTGTTCACCTGGTAACATGTCCTGTGCGTATTAAACAATCAGGGGAAAACAATCACCTCACTTATACTGTTCACCTTGTGACGTGACCCGTGTGCATTAAACAATCAGGGGAACACACTCTCCTCACTTATACTGTTCACCTGGTGACGTGGCCCTTGTGCATTAAACAATCAGGGGAACACACTCTCCTCACTTGTACTGTTCACCTGGTGACATGTCCCGTGCGTATTAAACAATCAGGGGAAAACACTCTCCTCACTTATAACGATCACCTTGTCACATGTCCCGTGTGCATTAAACAATCAGGGGAACACACTCTCCTCACATATACTGTTCACCTGGTGACACGTCCCGTGCGTATTAAACAATCAGGGGAACACACTCTCCTCACTATTCTGTTCACCTGGTAACATGTCCCGTGTGTATTAAACAATCAGGGGAAAACCCTCTCCTCACTTACACTGTTCACCTGGTAACATGTCCTGTGCATATTAAACCATCAGGGGAACACACTCTCTTCACTTATACTGTTCACCTGGTAACATGTCCCGTGTATATGAAACCATCATGGGAACACACTCTCCTCTCTTCTACTGTTCACCTGGTAACATGTCCCGTGTAGATTAAACCATCAGGGGAACACACTCTCCTCACATATACTGTTCACCTGGTGACACGTCCCGTGCGTATTAAACAATCAGGGGAACACACTCTCCTCACTATTCTGTTCACCTGGTAACATGTCCCGTGTGTATTAAAAAATCAGGGGAACACACTCTCCTCACTTATACTGTTCATCTGGTAACGTGTCCCGTGTATATTAAACCATCAGGGGAACACACTCTCCTCACTTATACTGTTCATCTGGTAACGTGTCCCGTGTATATTAAACCATCAGGGGAACACACTCTCCTCACTTAGACTGTTCGCCTGGTGACATGTCCCGTGCGTATTAAACAATCAGGGTAACACACTCTCCTCACGTATACTGTTCATCTGGTAACATGTCCCGTGTATATTAAACCATCAGGGGAACACACTCTCCTCACTTAGACTGTTCGCCTGGTGACATGTCCCGTGCGTATTAAACAATCAGGGTAACACACTCTCCTCACTTATACTGTTCACCTGGTAACATGTCCCGTGTATATTAAACAATCAGGGGAACACACTCTCCTCACTTATACTGTTCACCTGGTGACATGTCCCGTGTGTATTAAACAATCAGGGTAACACACTCTCCTCACTTATACTGTTCACCTGGTGACAGGTCCCGTGTATATTAAACCATCAGGGGAACACACTCTGCTCACTTACACTGTTCACCTCGTAGCATGTCGCGTGTATATTAAACCATCAGGGGAACACAATCTCCTCACTTTTACTGTTCACCTCGTAACATGTCGCGTGTATATTAAACCATCACGGGAACACAATCTCCTCACTTATACTGTTCACCTGGTAACATGTCCCGTGCGTATTAAACAGTCAGGGTAACACACTCTCCTCACTTATACTGTTCACCTGGTAACATGTCACGTGTATATTAAACAATCAGGGTAACACACTCTCCTCACTTATACTGTTCACCTGGTAACATGTCCCGTGTATATTAAACAATCAGGGGAACACACTCTCCTCACTTATACTGTTCACCTGGTGACATGTCCCGTGCATATTAAACAATCAGGGTAACACACTCTCCTCACTTACACTGTTCACCTGGTGACAGGTCCCGTGTATATTAAACCATCAGGGGAACACACTCTGCTCACTTACACTGTTCACCTCGTAACATGTCGCGTGTATATTAAACCATCAGGGGAACACAATTTCCTCACTTTTACTGTTCACCTCGTCACATGTCGCGTGTATATTAAACCATCAGGGGAACACAATCTCCTCAATTATACTGTTCACCTGGTAACATGTCCCGTGCATGTTAAACCATCAGGGGAACACAATCTCCTCACTTATACTCTTCACCTGGTGACATGTCCCGTGCGCATAAAACCATCAGGGGAATACACTCTCCTCACTTATACTGTTCACCTGGTGACATTTCCCGTATATATTAACCCATCACGGGAACACACTCTCCTCACTTATACTGTTCACCTGCTGACGTGTCCCGAGTGTATTAAACAATCAAGGGAACACACTCTCCTCACTTCTGCTCTTCAGCTGGTAACATGTCCCGTGTATATTAAATCATCAGGGCAACACACTCTCCTCACATATACTGTTCATCTGGTAACATGTCTCGTGTATATTAAACCATCAGGGGAACTCACTCTCCTCACTTATACTGTTCACCTGGTAACATGTACCGTGCATATTAAGCCAACTGGGGAACACACTCTTCTCACTTATACTTTTCACCTGGTGACATGTCCTGTGTATATTAAACCATCAGGGGAACACTCTCTCCTCACTTGTACTATTCACCTGGTGACACGTCCCGTGTATATTAAACCATCAGGGGAACACACTCTGCTCACTTATACTGTTCACCTGGTGACATGTCCCGTGTGTATTAAACAATCAGTGGAACATACTCTCCTCACTTATAATGTTCACCTGGTGACGTGACCCGTGTGCATTAAAAAATCAGGGGAACACAGTCTCCTCACTTATACTGTTCACCTGGTGACATGTCCCGTGCGTATTAAACAATCAGGGGAACACACTCTCCTCACTTATACTGTTTACCTGGTAACATGTCCCGTGTGCATTAAAGGATCATGGGAAAACACTCTCCTCACTATTCTGTTCACCTGGTAACATGTCCCGTGTGTATTAAACAATCAGGGGAACACACTCTCCTGACTTATACTGTTCACCTGTTAACATGTCCTGTGCATATTAAACCATCAGGGGAACACACTCTCTTCACTTATCCTATTCACCTGGTAACATGTCCCATGTATATGAAACCATCAGGGGAACTCACTCTCCTCACTTCTACTGTTCACCTGGTAACATGTCCCGTGTGCATTAAACAATCAGGGGAACACACTCTCTTCACCTATACTGTTCACCTGGTGACGTGACCCGTGTGCATTAAACAATCAGGGGAACACACTCTCCTCACTTATACTGTTCACCTGGTGACATGTCCAGTGCGTATTAAACAGTCAGGGGAAAACACTCTCCTCACTTATACTGTTCACATGGTGACATTTCCGGTGTATATTAAACCATCAGGGGAACACACTCTCCTCACTTACAAAGTTCACCTTGTCACATGTCCCGTGTGCATTGAACAATCAGGGGAGCACACTCTCCTCACATATACTGTTCACCTGGTGACATGTCCCGTGCGTATTAAACAATCAGGGAACACACTCTCCTCACTATTCTGTTCACCTGGTAACATGTCCCGTGTGTATTAAACAATCAGGGGAACACCCTCTCATCACTTATACTGTTCACCTGGTAACATGTCCCGTGTATATGAAACCATCATGGGAACACACTCTCCTCCCTTATACTGTTCATCTGGTGATATGTCCCGTCGATATTAAACCATAAGGGGAACTCACGCTCCTCACTTATACTGTTCACCTGGTGACATGTCCCGTGTGCATTAAACAATCAGGGGAACACACTCTCCTCACTTATACTGTTCATCTGGTAACATGTCCCGTGTGCATTAAACAATCCGGGGAATACACTCGGCTCACTTATACAGTTCACCTGGTGACATGTCCCGTGCGTATTAAACAATCTGGGTAACACACTCTCCTCACTTATACTGTTCACCTGGTGACAGTTCCCGTGTATATTAAACCATCAGGGGAACACACTCTGCTCACTTACACTGTTCACCTCGTAACATGTCGCGTGTATGTTAAACCATCAGGGGAACACACTCTCCTCACTTATACTCTTCACCTGGTGACATGTCCCGTGCGCATAAAACCATCAGGGGAATACACTCTCCTCACTTATACTGTTCACCTGGTGACATTTCCCGTGTGCATTAAACAGTCAGGGGAAAACACTCTCCTCACTTATACTCTTCATCAGGTAACGTGTCACGTGTATATTAACCCATCAGGGGGACACACTCTCCTCACTTATACTGTTCACCTGGTGACATGTCCCGAGTGTATTAAACAATCAGGGGAACACACTCTCCTCACTTCTGCTCTTCACCTGGTAACATGTCCCGTGTATATTAAATCATCAGGGCAACACACCCTCCTCACATATACTGTTCACCTGGTAACATTTCTCGTGTACATTAAGCCATCAGGGGAACTCACTCTCCTCACTTATACTGTTCCCCTGGTAACATGTCCCGTGCATATTAAGCCATCTGGGGAACACACTCTTCTCACTTATACTTTTCACCTAGTGACATGTCCTGTTTATATTAAACCATCAGGGGAACACTCTCTCCTCACTTATACTCTTCACCAGTTAACATGTCCTGTGTATATTAAACCTTCAGGGGAACACACTCTCCTCACTTATACTGTTCATCTGGTGACATGTCCCGTGTATATTAAACCATCAGGGGAACACACTCTGCTCACTGATACTGTTCACCTGGTGACATGTCCCGCGTATATTAAAACATCAGGGGAACACACTCTCCTCACTTATACTGTTCACCTGGTGACATGTCCCACGTATATTAAACCATCAGTGGAACACACTCTCCGCACTTATACAGTTCACCTGGTAACATGTCCCGTGTAAGTTAGACCATAATGGGAACTCACTCTCCTCATTTATAGATTTCACCTGGTAACATGTCCCGTGTGCATTAAACAATCAGGTGAACACACTCTCCTCACTTATTCTGTTCACCTGGTGACATGTCCCGTGTGTATTAAACAATCAGGGGAACACACTTTCCTCACTTATACTCTTCACCTGGTGACATGTCCCGTGCGCATAAAACCATCAGGGGAATACACTCTCCTCACTTATAATGTTCACCTGGTGACATTTCCCGTGTGCATTAAACAGTCAGGGGAAAACACTCTCCTCACTTATACTCTTCATCAGGTAACGTGTCACGTGTATATTAACCCATCAGGGGAACACACTCTCCTCACTTATACTGTTCACCTGGTGACATGTCCCGAGTGTATTAAACAATCAGGGGAACACACTCTCCTCACTTCTGCTCTTCACCTGGTAACATGTCCCGTGTATATTAAATCATCAGGGGAACACACTCTCCTCACATATACTGTTCACCTGGTAACATGTCTCGTGTATATTAAGCCATCAGGGGAACTCACTCTCCTCACTTATACTGTTCCCCTGGTAACATGTCGCGTGTGTATTAAACAATCAGGGGAACTCACTCTCCTCACTTATACTGTTCACCTGGTAACATTTCGCGTGCGCATTAAACCATCAGGGGAAAACACTCTACTCACTATTCTGTTCACCTGGTAACATGTCCCGTGTGTATTAAACAATCAGGGGAACACACTCTCCTCAATTATAGATTTCACCTGGTAACATGTCTCATATGTATTAAACCATCATGGGAACACACTCTGCTCACTTCTACTGTTCACCTGGTAACATGTCCTGTCTAGATTAAACCATCAGGGGAACACACTCTCCTCACTTATAGATTTCACCTGGTAACATGTCCCATGTATATTAAACCATCAGGGGTACACACTCTGCTCACTTATACTGTTCACCTGGTAACATGTCCCGTGTGCATTAAACAATCAGGGGAACACACTCTCCTCACTTATTCTGTTCACCTGGTGACATGTCCCGTGTGTATTAAACAATCAGGGGATCACACTCTCCTCACTTATACTGTTCATCTGGTAACATGTCCCGTGTGTATGAAACAATCAGGGGAACACACTCTCCTCACTTATCCTGTTCTCCTGCTGACATGTCCCGTGTGTATTAAACAATCAGGGGAACACACTCTCCTCACTTATACTGTTCACCTGGTAACATGTCCCGTGCGCATTAAACCATCAGGGGAAAACACTCTCCTCAATATTCTGTTCACCTGGTAACATGTCCCGTGTGTATTAAACAATCAGGGGAACACACTCTCCTCAATTATAGATTTCACCTGGTAACATGTCCCATGTGTATTAAACCATCATGGGAACACACTCTCCTCACTTCTACTGTTCACCTGGTAACATGTCCTGTCTAGATTAAACCATCAGGGGAACACACTCACCTCACTTATAGATTTCACCTGGTAACATGTCCCATGTATATTAAACCATCAGTGGTACACACTCTGCTCGCTTATACTGTTCACCTGGTAACATGTCCTGTGTGCATTAAACCATCAGGGGAACACAGTCTCCTCACTTATACTTTTCACCTAGTGACATGTCCTGTTTATATTAAACCATCAGGGGAACACTCTCTCCTCACTTATACTCTTCACCAGTTAACATGTTCTGTGTATATTAAACCTTCAGGGGAACACACTCTCCTCACTTATACTGTTCATCTGGTGACATGTCCCGTGTATATTAAACCATCAGGGGAACACACTCTGCTCACTTATACTGTTCACCTGGTGACATGTCCCGCGTATATTAAAACATCAGGGGAACACACTCTCCTCACTTATACTGTTCACCTGGTGACATGTCCCACGTATATTAAACCATCAGTGGAACACACTCTCCGCACTTATACAGTTCACCTGGTAACATGTCCCGTGTAAGTTAGACCATAATGGGAACTCACTCTCCTCATTTATAGATTTCACCTGGTAACATGTCCCGTGTGCATTAAACAATCAGGTGAACACACTCTCCTCACTTATTCTGTTCACCTGGTGACATGTCCCGTGTGTATTAAACAATCAGGGGAACACACTTTCCTCACTTATACTCTTCACCTGGTGACATGTCCCGTGCGCATAAAACCATCAGGGGAATACACTCTCCTCACTTATAATGTTCACCTGGTGACATTTCCCGTGTGCATTAAACAGTCAGGGGAAAACACTCTCCTCACTTATACTCTTCATCAGGTAACGTGTCACGTGTATATTAACCCATCAGGGGAACACACTCTCCTCACTTATACTGTTCACCTGGTGACATGTCCCGAGTGTATTAAACAATCAGGGGAACACACTCTCCTCACTTCTGCTCTTTACATGGTAACATGTCCCGTGTATATTAAATCATCAGGGGAACACACTCTCCTCACATATACTGTTCACCTGGTAACATGTCTCGTGTATATTAAGCCATCAGGGGAACTCACTCTCCTCACTTATACTGTTCCCCTGGTAACATGTCGCGTGTGTATTAAACAATCAGGGGAAGTCACTCTCCTCACTTATACTGTTCACCTGGTAACATTTCGCGTGCGCATTAAACCATCAGGGGAAAACACTCTACTCACTATTCTGTTCACCTGGTAACATGTCCCGTGTGTATTAAACAATCAGGGGAACACACTCTCCTCAATTATAGATTTCACCTGGTAACATGTCTCATATGTATTAAACCATCATGGGAACACACTCTGCTCACTTCTACTGTTCACCTGGTAACATGTCCTGTCTAGATTAAACCATCAGGGGAACACACTCTCCTCACTTATAGATTTCACCTGGTAACATGTCCCATGTATATTAAACCATCAGGGGTACACACTCTGCTCACTTATACTGTTCACCTGGTAACATGTCCCGTGTGCATTAAACAATCAGGGGAACACACTCTCCTCACTTATTCTGTTCACCTGGTGACATGTCCCGTGTGTATTAAACAATCAGGGGATCACACTCTCCTCACTTATACTGTTCATCTGGTAACATGTCCCGTGTGTATGAAACAATCAGGGGAACACACTCTCCTCACTTATCCTGTTCTCCTGCTGACATGTCCCGTGTGTATTAAACAATCAGGGGAACACACTCTCCTCACTTATACTGTTCACCTGGTAACATGTCCCGTGCGCATTAAACCATCAGGGGAAAACACTCTCCTCAATATTCTGTTCACCTGGTAACATGTCCCATGTGTATTAAACCATCAGGGGAACACACTCTCCTCAATTATAGATTTCACCTGGTAACATGTCCCATGTGTATTAAACCATCATGGGAACACACTCTGCTCACTTCTACTGTTCACCTGGTAACATGTCCTGTCTAGATTAAACCATCAGGGGAACACACTCACCTCACTTATAGATTTCACCTGGTAACATGTCCCATGTATATTAAACCATCAGTGGTACACACTCTGCTCGCTTATACTGTTCACCTGGTAACATGTCCTGTGTGCATTAAACCATCAGGGGAACACAGTCTCCTCACTTGTACTGTTCACCTGGTGACATGTCCCGTGCATATTAAACAATCAGGGGAACACACTCTCCTCACTTCTACTCTAGAGCTGGTAACATGTCCCTTGTATATTAAACCATCAAGGGAACACACTCTCCTCACTTATACTGTTTACCTGGTAACATGTCCTGTGTGTATTAAACTAACAGGGGTACACACTCTCCTCACTTATACTGTTTACCTGGTAACATGTCCTGTGTATATTAAACCATCAGGGGAACACACTCTCCTCACTTCTACTCTAGAGCTGGTAACATGTCCCTTGTATATTAAACCATCAAGGGAACACACTCTCCTCACTTATACTGTTTACCTGGTAACATGTCCTGTGTGTATTAAACAAACAGGGGTACACACTCTCCTCACTTATACTGTTTACCTGGTAACATGTCCTGTGTATATTAAACCATCAGGGGAACACACTCTCCTCACTTATACTGTTCACCTGGTGACGTGACCCTTGTGCATCAAACAATCAGGGGAACACACTCTCCTCACTTATACTGTTCACCTGGTGACATGTCCCGTGCGTATTAAACAATCAGGGGAAAACACTCTCCTCACATATAACGATCACCTTGTCACATGTCCCGTGTGCATTAAACAATCAGGGGAACACACTCTCCTCACATATACTGTTCACCTGGTGACACGTCCCGTGCGTATTAAACAATCAGGGGAACACACTCTCCTCACTATTCTGTTCACCTGGTAACATGTCCCGTGTGTATTAAACAATCAGGGGAAAACCCTCTCCTCACTTACACTGTTCACCTGGTAACATGTCCTGTGTCTATTAAACCATCAGGGGAACACACTCTCTTCACTTATACTGTTCACCTGGTAACATGTCCCGTGTATATGAAACCATCATGGGAACACACTCTCCTCTCTTCTACTGTTCACCTGGTAACATGTCCCGTGTGCATTAAAAAATCAGGGGAACACACTCTCCTCACTTATACTGTTCACCTGGTGACATGTCCCGAGTGTATTAAACAATCAGGGGAACACACTCTCCTCACTTCTGCTCTTCACCTGGTAACATGTCCCGTGTATATTAAATCATCAGGGGAACACACTCTCCTCACATATACTGTTCACCTGGTAACATGTCTCGTGTATATTAAGCCATCAGGGGAACTCACTCTCCTCACTTATACTGTTCCCCTGGTAACATGTCGCGTGTGTATTAAACAATCAGGGGAACTCACTCTCCTCACTTATACTGTTCACCTGGTAACATTTCGCGTGCGCATTAAACCATCAGGGGAAAACACTCTACTCACTATTCTGTTCACCTGGTAACATGTCCCGTGTGTATTAAACAATCAGGGGAACACACTCTCCTCAATTATAGATTTCACCTGGTAACATGTCTCATATGTATTAAACCATCATGGGAACACACTCTGCTCACTTCTACTGTTCACCTGGTAACAAGTCCTGTCTAGATTAAACCATCAGGGGAACACACTCTCCTCACTTATAGATTTCACCTGGTAACATGTCCCATGTATATTAAACCATCAGGGGTACACACTCTGCTCACTTATACTGTTCACCTGGTAACATGTCCCGTGTGCATTAAACAATCAGGGGAACACACTCTCCTCACTTATTCTGTTCACCTGGTGACATGTCCCGTGTGTATTAAACAATCAGGGGATCACACTCTCCTCACTTATACTGTTCATCTGGTAACATGTCCCGTGTGTATGAAACAATCAGGGGAACACACTCTCCTCACTTATCCTGTTCTCCTGCTGACATGTCCCGTGTGTATTAAACAATCAGGGGAACACACTCTCCTCACTTATACTGTTCACCTGGTAACATGTCCCGTGCGCATTAAACCATCAGGGGAAAACACTCTCCTCAATTATAGATTTCACCTGGTAACATGTCCCATGTGTATTAAACCATCATGGGAACACACTCTGCTCACTTCTACTGTTCACCTGGTAACATGTCCTGTCTAGATTAAACCATCAGGGGAACACACTCACCTCACTTATAGATTTCACCTGGTAACATGTCCCATGTATATTAAACCATCAGTGGTACACACTCTGCTCGCTTATACTGTTCACCTGGTAACATGTCCTGTGTGCATTAAACCATCAGGGGAACACAGTCTCCTCACTTGTACTGTTCACCTGGTGACATGTCCCGTGCATATTAAACAATCAGGGGAACACACTCTCCTCACTTCTACTCTAGAGCTGGTAACATGTCCCTTGTATATTAAACCATCAAGGGAACACACTCTCCTCACTTATACTGTTTACCTGGTAACATGTCCTGTGTGTATTAAACAAACAGGGGTACACACTCTCCTCACTTATACTGTTTACCTGGTAACATGTCCTGTGTATATTAAACCATCAGGGGAACACACTCTCCTCACTTCTACTCTAGAGCTGGTAACATGTCCCTTGTATATTAAACCATCAAGGGAACACACTCTCCTCACTTATACTGTTTACCTGGTAACATGTCCTGTGTGTATTAAACAAACAGGGGTACACACTCTCCTCACTTATACTGTTTACCTGGTAACATGTCCTGTGTATATTAAACCATCAGGGGAACACACTCTCCTCACTTATACTGTTCACCTGGTGACGTGACCCTTGTGCATCAAACAATCAGGGGAACACACTCTCCTCACTTATACTGTTCACCTGGTGACATGTCCCGTGCGTATTAAACAATCAGGGGAAAACACTCTCCTCACATATAACGATCACCTTGTCACATGTCCCGTGTGCATTAAACAATCAGGGGAACACACTCTCCTCACATATACTGTTCACCTGGTGACACGTCCCGTGCGTATTAAACAATCAGGGGAACACACTCTCCTCACTATTCTGTTCACCTGGTAACATGTCCCGTGTGTATTAAACAATCAGGGGAAAACCCTCTCCTCACTTACACTGTTCACCTGGTAACATGTCCTGTGTATATTAAACCATCAGGGGAACACACTCTCTTCACTTATACTGTTCACCTGGTAACATGTCCCGTGTATATGAAACCATCATGGGAACACACTCTCCTCTCTTCTACTGTTCACCTGGTAACATGTCCCGTGTGCATTAAAAAATCAGGGGAACACACTCTCCTCACTTATACTGTTCATCTGGTAACGTGTCCCGTGTATATTAAACCATCAGGGGAACACTCTCTCCTCACTTACACTGTTCATCTGGTAACGTGTCCCGTGTATATTAAACCATCAGGGGAACACACTCTCCTCACTTAGACTGTTCGCCTGGTGACATGTCCCGTGCGTATTAAACAATCAGGGTAACACACTCTCCTCACTTATACTGTTCATCTGGTAAAATGTCCCGTGTATATTAAACCATCAGGGGAACACACTCTCCTCACTTAGACTGTTCGCCTGGTGACATGTCCCGTGCGTATTAAACAATCAGGGTAACACACTCTCCTCACTTATACTGTTCACCTGGTAACATGTCCCGTGTATATTAAACAATCAGGGTAACACACTCTCCTCACTTATACTGTTCACGTGGTAACATGTCCCGTGTATATTAAACAATCAGGGGAACACACTCTCCTCACTTATACTGTTCACCTGGTGACATGTCCCGTGTGTATTAAACAATCAGGGTAACACACTCTCCTCACTTATACTGTTCACCTGGTGACAGGTCCCGTGCATATTAAACCATCAGGGGAACACACTCTGCTCACTTACACTGTTCACCTCGTAGCATGTCGCGTGTATATTAAACCATCAGGGGAACACAATCTCCTCACTTATACTGTTCACCTCGTAACATGTCGCGTGTATATTAAACCATCACGGGAACACAATCTCCTCACTTATACTGTTCACCTGGTAACATGTCCCGTGCGTATTAAACAGTCAGGGTAACACACTCTCCTCACTTATACTGTTCACCTGGTAACATGTCCCGTGTATATTAAACAATCAGGGTAACACACTCTCCTCACTTATACTGTTCACCTGGTAACATGTCCCGTGTATATTAAACAATCAGGGGAACAGACTCTCCTCACTTATACTGTTCACCTGGTGACATGTCCCGTGCGTATTAAACAATCAGGGTAACACACTCTCCTCACTTCCACTGTTCACCTGGTGACAGGTCCCGTGTATATTAAACCATCAGGGGAACACACTCTGCTCACTTACACTGTTCGCCTCGTAACATGTCGCGTGTATATTAAACCATCAGGGGAACACAATCTCCTCACTTATACTGTTCACCTGGTAACATGTCCCGTGCATGTTAAACTATCAGGGGAACACACTCTCCTCACTTATACTCTTCACCTGGTGACATGTCCCGTGCGCATAAAACCATCAGGGGAATACACTCTCCTCACTTATACTGTTCACCTGGTGACATTTCCCGTGTATATTAACCCATCACGGGAACACACTCTCCTCACTTATACTGTTCACCTGCTGACGTGTCCCGAGTGTATTAAACAATCAAGGGAACACACTCTCCTCACTTCTGCTCTTCAGCTGGTAACATGTCCCGTGTATATTAAATCATCAGGGCAACACACTCTCCTCACATATACTGTTCACCTGGTAACATGTCTCGTGTATATTAAACCATCAAGGGAACTCACTCTCCTCACTTATACTGTTCACCTGGTAACATGTCCCGTGCATATTAAGCCAACTGGGGAACGCACTCTTCTCACTTATACTTTTCACCTAGTGACATGTCCTGTGTATATTAAACCATCAGGGGAACACTCTCTCCTCACTTGTACTATTCACCTGGTGACATGTCCCGTGTATATTAAACCATCAGGGGAACACACTCTGCTCACTTATACTGTTCACCTGGTGACATGTCCCATGTGTATTAAACAATCAGTGGAACATACTCTCCTCACTTATACTGTTCATCTGGTAAAATGTCCCGTGTATATTAAACCATCAGGGGAACACACTCTCCTCACTTAGACTGTTCGCCTGGTGACATGTCCCGTGCGTATTAAACAATCAGGGTAACACACTCTCCTCACTTATACTGTTCACCTGGTAACATGTCCCGTGTATATTAAACAATCAGGGTAACACACTCTCCTCACTTATACTGTTCACGTGGTAACATGTCCCGTGTAGATTAAACAATCAGGGGAACACACTCTCCTCACTTATACTGTTCACCTGGTGACATGTCCCGTGTGTATTAAACAATCAGGGTAACACACTCTCCTCACTTATACTGTTCACCTGGTGACAGGTCCCGTGCATATTAAACCATCAGGGGAACACACTCTGCTCACTTACACTGTTCACCTCGTAGCATGTCGCGTGTATATTAAACCATCAGGGGAACACAATCTCCTCACTTATACTGTTCACCTCGTAACATGTCGCGTGTATATTAAACCATCACGGGAACACAATCTCCTCACTTATACT
This sequence comes from Heterodontus francisci, assembly GCF_036365525.1. Taxonomy (NCBI): domain Eukaryota; kingdom Metazoa; phylum Chordata; class Chondrichthyes; order Heterodontiformes; family Heterodontidae; genus Heterodontus; species Heterodontus francisci. Next base: position 65,701,364 of record NC_090398.1, on the reverse strand, counting down.
GTTCACCTGGTAACATGTCCCGTGCGTATTAAACAGTCAGGGTAACACACTCTCCTCACTTATACTGTTCACCTGGTAACATGTCCCGTGTATATTAAACAATCAGGGTAACACACTCTCCTCACTTATACTGTTCACCTGGTAACATGTCCCGTGTATATTAAACAATCAGGGGAACAGACTCTCCTCACTTATACTGTTCACCTGGTGACATGTCCCGTGCGTATTAAACAATCAGGGTAACACACTCTCCTCACTTACACTGTTCACCTGGTGACAGGTCCCGTGTATATTAAACCATCAGGGGAACACACTCTGCTCACTTACACTGTTCGCCTCGTAACATGTCGCGTGTATATTAAACCATCAGGGGAACACAATCTCCTCACTTTTACTGTTCACCTCGTCACATGTCGCGTGTATATTAAACCATCAGGGGAACACAATCTCCTCACTTATACTGTTCACCTGGTAACATGTCCCGTGCATGTTAAACCATCAGGGGAACACACTCTCCTCACTTATACTCTTCACCTGGTGACATGTCCCGTGCGCATAAAACCATCAGGGGAATACACTCTCCTCACTTATACTGTTCACCTGGTGACATTTCCCGTGTATATTAACCCATCACGGGAACACACTCTCCTCACTTATACTGTTCACCTGCTGACGTGTCCCGAGTTTATTAAACATTCAAGGGAACACACTCTCCTCACTTCTGCTCTTCAGCTGGTAACATGTCCCGTGTATATTAAATCATCAGGGCAACACACTCTCCTCACATATACTGTTCACCTGGTAACATGTCTCGTGTATATTAAACCATCAAGGGAACTCACTCTCCTCACTTATACTGTTCACCTGGTAACATGTCCCGTGCATATTAAGCCAACTGGGGAACGCACTCTTCTCACTTATACTTTTCACCTAGTGACATGTCCTGTGTATATTAAACCATCAGGGGAACACTCTCTCCTCACTTGTACTATTCACCTGGTGACATGTCCCGTGTATATTAAACCATCAGGGGAACACACTCTGCTCACTTATACTGTTCACCTGGTGACATGTCCCGTGTGTATTAAACAATCAGTGGAACATACTCTCCTCACTTATAATGTTCACCTGGTGACGTGACCCGTGTGCATTAAAAAATCAGGGGAACACAGTCTCCTCACTTATACTGTTCACCTGGTGACATGTCCCGTGCGTAGTAAACAATCAGGGGAACACACTCTCCTCACTTATACTGTTCACCTGGTAACATGTCCCGTGTGCATTAAAGGATCATGGGAAAACACTCTCCTCACTATTCTGTTCACCTGGTAACATGTCCCGTGTGTATTAAACAATCAGGGGAACACACTCTCCTGACTTATACTGTTCACCTGTTAACATGTCCTGTGCATATTAAACCATCAGGGGAACACACTCTCTTCACTTATCCTGTTCACCTGGTAACATGTCCCATGTATATGAAACCATCAGGGGAACACACTCTCCTCACTTCTACTGTTCACCTGGTAACATGTCCCGTGTGCATTAAACAATCAGGGGAACACACTCTCTTCACCTATACTGTTCACCTGGTGACGTGACCCGTGTGCTTTAAACAATCAGGGGAACGCACTCTCCTCACTTATACTGTTCACCTGGTAACATGTCCCGTGCATGTTAAACCATCAGGGGAACACACTCTCCTCACTTAGACTGTTCGCCTGGTGACATGTCCCGTGCGTATTAAACAATCAGGGTAACACACTCTCCTCACTTATACTGTTCACCTGGTAACATGTCCCGTGTATATTAAACAATCAGGGTAACACACTCTCCTCACTTATACTGTTCACGTGGTAACATGTCCCGTGTATATTAAACAATCAGGGGAACACACTCTCCTCACTTATACTGTTCACCTGGTGACATGTCCCGTGTGTATTAAACAATCAGGGTAACACACTCTCCTCACTTATACTGTTCACCTGGTGACAGGTCCCGTGCATATTAAACCATCAGGGGAACACACTCTGCTCACTTACACTATTCACCTCGTAGCATGTCGCGTGTATATTAAACCATCAGGGGAACACAATCTCCTCACTTATACTGTTCACCTCGTAACATGTCGCTTGTATATTAAACCATCACGGGAACACAATCTCCTCACTTATACTGTTCATCTGGTAACATGTCCCGTGCGTATTAAACAGTCAGGGTAACACACTCTCCTCACTTATACTGTTCACCTGGTAACATGTCCCGTGTATATTAAACAATCAGGGTAACACACTCTCCTCACTTATACTGTTCACCTGGTAACATGTCCCGTGTATATTAAACAATCAGGGGAACAGACTCTCCTCACTTATACTGTTCACCTGGTGACATGTCCCGTGCGTATTAAACAATCAGGGTAACACACTCTCCTCACTTACACTGTTCACCTGGTGACAGGTCCCGTGTATATTAAACCATCAGGGGAACACACTCTGCTCACTTACACTGTTCGCCTCGTAACATGTCGCGTGTATATTAAACCATCAGGGGAACACAATCTCCTCACTTTTACTGTTCACCTCGTCACATGTCGCGTGTATATTAAACCATCAGGGGAACACAATCTCCTCACTTATACTGTTCACCTGGTAACATGTCCCGTGCATGTTAAACCATCAGGGGAACACACTCTCCTCACTTATACTCTTCACCTGGTGACATGTCCCGTGCGCATAAAACCATCAGGGGAATACACTCTCCTCACTTATACTGTTCACCTGGTGACATTTCCCGTGTATATTAACCCATCACGGGAACACACTCTCCTCACTTATACTGTTCACCTGCTGACGTGTCCCGAGTGTATTAAACAATCAAGGGAACACACTCTCCTCACTTCTGCTCTTCAGCTGGTAACATGTCCCGTGTATATTAAATCATCAGGGCAACACACTCTCCTCACATATACTGTTCACCTGGTAACATGTCTCGTGTATATTAAACCATCAAGGGAACTCACTCTCCTCACTTATACTGTTCACCTGGTAACATGTCCCGTGCATATTAAGCCAACTGGGGAACGCACTCTTCTCACTTATACTTTTCACCTAGTGACATGTCCTGTGTATATTAAACCATCAGGGGAACACTCTCTCCTCACTTGTACTATTCACCTGGTGACATGCCCCGTGTATATTAAACCATCAAGGGAACTCACTCTCCTCACTTATACTGTTCACCTGGTAACATGTCCCGTGCATATTAAGCCAACTGGGGAACGCACTCTTCTCACTTATACTTTTCACCTAGTGACATGTCCTGTGTATATTAAACCATCAGGGGAACACTCTCTCCTCACTTGTACTATTCACCTGGTGACATGCCCCGTGTATATTAAACCATCAGGGGAACACACTCTGCTCACTTATACTGTTCACCTGGTGACATGTCCCATGTGTATTAAACAATCAGTGGAACATACTCTCCTCACTTATACTGTTCATCTGGTAAAATGTCCCGTGTATATTAAACCATCAGGGGAACACACTCTCCTCACTTAGACTGTTCGCCTGGTGACATGTCCCGTGCGTATTAAACAATCAGGGTAACACACTCTCCTCACTTATACTGTTCACCTGGTAACATGTCCCGTGTATATTAAACAATCAGGATAACACACTCTCCTCACTTATACTGTTCACGTGGTAACATGTCCCGTGTATATTAAACAATCAGGGGAACACACTCTCCTCACTTATACTGTTCACCTGGTGACATGTCCCGTGTGTATTAAACAATCAGGGTAACACACTCTCCTCACTTATACTGTTCACCTGGTGACAGGTCCCGTGCATATTAAACCATCAGGGGAACACACTCTGCTCACTTACACTGTTCACCTCGTAGCATGTCGCGTGTATATTAAACCATCAGGGGAACACAATCTCCTCACTTATACTGTTCACCTCGTAACATGTCGCGTGTATATTAAACCATCACGGGAACACAATCTCCTCTCTTATACTGTTCACCTGGTAACATGTCCCGTGCGTATTAAACAGTCAGGGTAACACACTCTCCTCACTTATACTGTTCACCTGGTAACATGTCCCGTGTATATTAAACAATCAGGGTAACACACTCTCCTCACTTATACTGTTCACCTGGTAACATGCCCCGTGTATATTAAACAATCAGGGGAACAGACTCTCCTCACTTATACTGTTCACCTGGTGACATGTCCCGTGCGTATTAAACAATCAGGATAACACACTCTCCTCACTTACACTGTTCACCTGGTGACAGGTCCCGTGTATATTAAACCATCAGGGGAACACACTCTGCTCACTTACACTGTTCGCCTCGTAACATGTCGCGTGTATATTAAACCATCAGGGGAACACAATCTCCTCACTTTTACTGTTCACCTCGTCACATGTCGCGTGTATATTAAACCATCAGGGGAACACAATCTCCTCACTTATACTGTTCACCTGGTAACATGTCCCGTGCATGTTAAACCATCAGGGGAACACACTCTCCTCACTTATACTCTTCACCTGGTGACATGTCCCGTGCGCATAAAACCATCAGGGGAATACACTCTCCTCACTTATACTGTTCACCTGGTGACATTTCCCGTGTATATTAACCCATCACGGGAACACACTCTCCTAACTTATACTGTTCACCTGCTGACGTGTCCCGAGTGTATTAAACAATCAAGGGAACACACTCTCCTCACTTCTGCTCTTCAGCTGGTAACATGTCCCGTGTATATTAAATCATCAGGGCAACACACTCTCCTCACATATACTGTTCACCTGGTAACATGTCTCGTGTATATTAAACCATCAAGGGAACTCACTCTCCTCACTTATACTGTTCACCTGGTAACATGTCCCGTGCATATTAAGCCAACAGGGGAACGCACTCTTCTCACTTATACTTTTCACCTAGTGACATGTCCTGTGTATATTAAACCATCAGGGGAACACTCTCTCCTCACTTGTACTATTCACCTGGTGACATGTCCCGTGTATATTAAACCATCAGGGGAACACACTCTGCTCACTTATACTGTTCACCTGGTGACATGTCCCGTGTGTATTAAACAATCAGTGGAACATACTCTCCTCACTTATAATGTTCACCTGGTGACGTGACCCGTGTGCATTAAAAAATCAGGGGAACACAGTCTCCTCACTTATACTGTTCACCTGGTGACATGTCCCGTGTGCATTAAAGGATCATGGGAAAACACTCTCCTCACTATTCTGTTCACCTGGTAACATGTCCCGTGTGTATTAAACAATCAGGGGTACACACTCTCCTGACTTATACTGTTCACCTGTTAACATGTCCTGTGCATATTAAACCATCAGGGGAACACACTTTCTTCACTTATCCTGTTCACCTGGTAACATGTCCCATGTATATGAAACCATCAGGGGAACACACTCTCCTCACTTCTACTGTTCACCTGGTAACATGTCCCGTGTGCATTAAACAATCAGGGGAACACACTCTCTTCACCTATACTGTTCACATGGTGACGTGACCCGTGTGCTTTAAACAATCAGGGGAACACACTCTCCTCACTTATACTGTTCACCTGGTGACATGTCCAGTGCGTATTAAACAGTCAGGGGAAAACACTCTCCTCACTTATACTGTTCACATGGTGACATTTCCGGTGCATATTAAACCATCAGGGGAACACACTCTCCTCACTTATAAAGTTCACCTTGTCACATGTCCCGTATGCATTGAACAATCAGGGGAGCACACTCTCCTCACATATACTGTTCACCTGGTGACATGTCCCGTGCGTATTAAACAATCAGGGAACACACTCTCCTCACTATTCTGTTCACCTGGTAACATGTCCCATGTGTATTAAACAATCAGGGGAACACCCTCTCATCACTTATACTGTTCACCTGGTAACATGTCCCGTGTATATGAAACCATCATGGGAACACACTCTCCTCCCTTATACTGTTCATCTGGTGATATGTCCCGTCGATATTAAACCATAAGGGGAACTCACTCTCCTCACTTATACTGTTCACCTGGTGACATGTCCCGTGTGCATTAAACAATCAGGGGAACACACTCTCCTCACTTATACTGTTCATCTGGTAACATGTCCCGTGTGCATTAAACAATCAGGGGAACACACTCGGCTCACTTATACAGTTCACCTGGTGACATGTCCCGTGCGTATTAAACAATCAGGGTAACACACTCTCCTCACTTATACTGTTCACCTGGTGACAGTTCCCGTGTATATTAAACCATCAGGGGAACACACTCTGCTCACTTACACTGTTCACCTCGTAACATGTCGCGTGTATATTAAACCATCAGGGGAACACAATCTCCTCACTTATACTGTTCACCTGGTAACATGTCCCGTGCATGTTAAGCCATCTGGGGAACACCCTCTTCTCACTTATACTTTTCACCTAGTGACATGTCCTGTGTATATTAAACCATCAGGGGAACACTCTCTCCTCACTTATACTCTTCACCAGTTAACATGTCCTGTGTATATTAAACCTTCAGGGGAACACACTCTCCTCACTTATACTGTTCACCTGGTGACATGTCCCGTGTATATTAAACCATCAGGGGAACACACTCTGCTCACTTATACTGTTCACCTGGTGACATGTCCCGCGTATATTAAAACATCAGGGGAACAAACTCTCCTCACTTATACTGTTCACCTGGTGACATGTCCCACGTATATTAAACCATCAGTGGAACACACTCTCCGCACTTATACAGTTCACCTGGTAACATGTCCCGTGTAAGTTAAACCATAATGGGAACTCACTCTCCTAATTTATAGATTTCACCTGGTAACATGTCCCGTGTGCATTAAACAATCAGGTGAACACACTCTCCTCACTTATTCTGTTCACCTGTTGACATGTCCCGTGTGTATTAAACAATAAGGGGAACACACTCTCCTCACTTATACTCTTCACCTGGTGACATGTCCCGTGCGCATAAAACCATCAGGGGAATACACTCTCCTCACTTATACTGTTCACCTGGTGACATTTCCCGTGTGCATTAAACAGTCAGGGGAAAACACTCTCCTCACTTATACTCCTCATCAGGTAACGTGTCACGTGTATATTAACCCATCAGGGGAACACACTCTCCTCACTTATACTGTTCACCTGGTGACATGTCCCGAGTGTATTAAACAATCAGGGGAACACACTCTCCTCACTTCTGCTCTTCACCTGGTAACATGTCCCGTGTATATTAAATCATCAGGACAACACACTCTCCTCACAAATACTGTTCACCTGGTAACATGTCTCGTGTATATTAAGCCATCAGGGGAACTCACTCTCCTCACTTATACTGTTCCCCTGGTAACATGTCGCGTGTGTATTAAACAATCAGGGGAACTCACTCTCCTCACTTATCCTGTTCTCCTGCTGACATGTCCTGTGTGTATTAAACAATCAGGGGAACACACTCTCCTCACTTATACTGTTCACCTGGTAACATTTCGCGTGCACATTAAACCATCAGGGGAAAACACTTTCCTCACTATTCTGTTCACCTGGTAACATGTCCCGTGTGTATCAAACAATCAGGGGAACACACTCTCCTCAATTATAGATTTCACCTGGTAACATGTCCCATGTGTATTAAACCATCATGGGAACACACTCTGCTCACTTCTACTGTTCACCTGGTAACATGTCCTGTCTAGATTAAACCATCAGGGGAACACACTCTCCTCACTTATAGATTTCACCTGGTAACATGTCCCATGTATATTAAACCATCAGGGGTACACACTCTGCTCACTTATACTGTTCACCTGGTAACATGTCCCGTGTGCATTAAACAATCAGGGGAACACACTCTCCTCACTTATTCTGTTCACCTGGTGACATGTCCCATGTGTATTAAACAATCAGGGGATCACACTCTCCTCACTTATACTGTTCATCTGGTAACATGTCCCGTGTGTATGAAACAATCAGGGGAACACACTCTCTTCACTTATCCTGTTCTCCTGCTGACATGTCCCGTGTGTATTAAACAATCAGGGGAACACACTCTCCTCACTTATACTGTTCACCTGGTAATATGTCCCGTGCGCATTAAACCATCAGGGGAAAACACTCTCCTCAATATTCTGTTCACCTGGTAACATGTCCCGTGTGTATTAAACAATCAGGGGAACACACTCTCCTCAATTATAGATTTCACCTGGAAACATGTCCCATGTGTATTAAACCATCATGGGAACACACTCTGCTCACTTCTACTGTTCACCTGGTAACATGTCCTGTCTAGATTAAACCATCAGGGGAACACACTCTCCTCACTTATAGATTTCACCTGGTAACATGTCCCATGTATATTAAACCATCAGGGGTACACACTCTGCTCGCTTATACTGTTCACCTGGTAACATGTCCTGTGTGCATCAAACCATCAGGGGAACACAGTCTCCTCACTTGTACTGTTCACCTGGTGACATGTCCCGTGCATATTAAACAATCAGGGGAACACACTCTCCTCACTTCTACTCTAGAGCTGGTAACATGTCGCTTGTATATTAAACCATCAAGGGAACACACTCTCCTCACTTATACTGTTTACCTGGTAACATGTCCTGTGTGTATTAAACAAACAGGGGTACACACTCTCCTCACTTATACTGTTTACCTGGTAACATGTCCTGTGTATATTAAACCATCAGGGGAACACACTCTCCTCACTTATACTGTTTACCTGGTAACATGTCCTGTGTATATTAAACCATCAGGAGAATATACTCTCCTCACTTATACTGTTCACCTGGTAACATGTCCCGTGTGTATTAAACCATCAGGGGAACACATTCTCCTCACGTATGCTGTTCACCTGGTTACATCTCCTGTGTATATTAAACCATCAGGGGAACACACTCTCCTCACTTTTACTGTTCACATGGTAACATGTACCGTGCGTATTAAACCGTCAGGGGAACACACTCTCCTCACTTACACTGTTCACCTGGTGACATGTCCCGTGTATATTAAACCATCAGGGGAACATACTCTCCTCACTTATACTGTTCACCTGGTAACATGTCCCGTGTGTATTAAACCATCAGGGGAACACGTTCTTCTCACGTATACTGTTCACCTGGTTACATGTCGCGTGTGTATTAAATAATCAGGGGAACACACTCTCCTCACTTATACTGTTCACTTGGAGACATGTCCTGTATATTTTAAACCATCAGGGGAACACAATCTCATCTCTTATACTGTTCACCTGGTGACATGTCCTGTCAGTATTAAACCATCAGGGGAACACATTCTCCTCACTTATACAGTTCATCTGGTAACATGTCCTGTGCGTATTAAACCATCAGGGGAAGACACTCTCCTCACTTATGCAGTTCATCTGGTAACATGGCCCGTGCGTATTAAACCATCAGTGGAACACACTCTCCTCATTTACACTGCTCATCTGCTAACGTGTCCCGTGCGTATTAAACCATCACGGGAACACACTCTCCTCACTTATGCAGTTCATCTGGTAACATGGCCCGTGCGTATTAAACCATCAGGGGAACACACTCTCCTCATTTATACTGCTCATCTGGTAACGTGTCCCGTGTGCATTAATCCATCAGGGGAACACACTCTCCTCACTTCATCTGTTCCCCTGGTGACATGTCCCGTTGTATATTAATCCATCAGGGGAAAACATTCTCCTCACCTATACTGTTCACCTGGTGACATGTCCCGTGTCTATTAAACCATCAGGGGAACACGCTCTCCGGACTTATACTTTTCACCTGGTAACATGTCCTGTGTATATTAAACCATCAGGGGAACACACTGTCCTCACTTATACTGTTCACCAAAATGACATGTCCTGTGTGCATTAAGCAATCAGGGGAACACAATCTCCTCACTTATACTGTTCTCCTGGTAACATGTCCCGTGTGCATTAAACCAACAGGGGAACACACTCGCCTCACTTATACTGTTCACTTGGTAACATGTCCCGTGCATATTAAACCATCTGAGGAACACATTCCCCTCACTTATACTGTTCATCTGGTGACATGTCCCGTGTATATTTAACAATCAGGGGAAAACATTCTCCTCACTTATACTGTTCACCTGGTAACATGTCCTGTGTATATTAAAACATCAGGGGAACATACTCTCCGCACTTATACAGTTCACCTGGTAACATGTCCTGTGTATATTAAACCATCAGGGGAAAAATCTGTCCTCACTTATACTGTTCACCTGGTAACATGTCCAGTGTATATTAAACCATCAGGGGAGCATATTCTCCTCACTTTTACTGTTTAACTGGTTCATGTCCTGTGTATATTAAACCACAAGGGGAACTAACTCTCCGCACTTATACTGTTCATCTGGTAACATGTCCTGTGTATATTAAAGCATCAGGGGAACACACTCTCCTCACTTCTACTCTAGAGCTGGTAACATGTCCCTTGTATATTAAACCATCAGGGCAACACACTCTCCTCACATATACTGTTTACCTAGTAACATGTCCTGTGTATATTAAACCATCAGGGGAACACACTGTCCTCACTTATACTGTTCACCTTGTGACATGTCCTGTGTGCATTAAGCAATCAGGGGAAGACACTCTCCTCACTTATACTGTTCACCTGGTAACATGTCCCGTGTGCATTAAACCAAAAGGGGAACACACTCGCCTCACTTATACTGTTCACTTGGTAACATGTCCCGTGCGTATTAAACCATCAGGGGAACACACTCTCCTCACTTATACTAATATAAAAGCAAAATACTGCGGATGCTGGAAATCTGAAACAATAGCAAGAAATGCTGGATTCACTCAGCGTTCTGGCAGCATCTGTGGAAAGAGAAGCAGAGTTAACGTTTCAGGTCAGTGACCCTTCTTCGGTTCCGAAAAAGGGTCACTGACCCGAAACGTTAACACTGCTTCTCTTTCCACAGATGCTGCCAGACCTGCTGAGTGAATGCAGCATTTCTTGTTTTTGCTCCTCACTTATTCTGTTCATCTGGTAACATTTCCCTTGCGTATTAAACCATCAGGGGAACACATTCCCCTCACTTATACTGTTCACCTGGTGACATGTCCCTTGTATATTTAACAATCAGGGGAACACACTCTGCTCACGTATACTGTTCACTTGGTAACATGCCCCGTGTATATTAATCCATCAGGGGAAAACACTCTCCTCACTTATACTGTTCATCTGGTGACATGTCCAATGTGTATTGAACCATCAGGGGAACACACACACCTCACTTATACTGTTCACCTGGTGACATGTCCCGTGTATATTAAACCATCAGGGGAACACACTCTCCTCACTTACACTGTTCACCTGGTGACATGTCCCGTGTATATTAAACCATAAGGGGAACACATTCGCCTCACTTTTACTGTTCACCTGGTAACATGTACCATGCGTATTAAAGCATCAGGGGAACAAACTCTCCTCACTTACACTGTTCACCTGGTGACATGTCCCGTGTATATTAAACCATCAGGGGATGACACTCTCCTCACTTATACTGTTCATCAGGTAACATGTCCCGTCAGTATTAAACCATCAGGGGAACACACACTCCTCACTTACACTGTTCACCTGGTAACATGTCCCGTGTGTATTAAATAATCAGGGGAACACAGTCTCCTCACTTTTTCTATTCACGTGGTAACATGTATCGTGTACATTAAACAATCAGGGGAACAATCTCTCCTCACTTACACTGTTCACCTGGAGACATGTCCTGTATATATTAAACCATCAGGGGAACACAATCTCCTCTCTCCAACTGTTCACCTGGTGACATGTCCTGTCAGTATTAAACCATCAGGGGAATACATTCTCCTCACTTATACTGTTCACCTGGTCACAAGTCCTGAGCGTATTACACCATCAGGGGAACACACTCCCCTCATTTATACTGCTCATCTGGTAACGTGTCCCGTCCGTATTAAACCATCAGGGGAACACACTCTCCTCACTTGCACTGTTCACCTGGCAACATGTCCTGTGTATATTAAACCATCAGGGGAAAGCACTCTCCTCACTTATACTGTTCAACTGGTAACATGTGCCGTTCGTATTAAACCATCAGGGGAACACATTCCCCTCACTTATACTGTTCACCTGGTGACATGTCCCGTGTATATTAAACCATCAGGGGAAAACTTTCTCCTCACTTATACTGTTCACATGGTGACATGTCCCGTGTATATTAAACCATGAGGGGAACAGACTCTCCTCTCGTATGCTGTTCACCTGGTAACATGTCCCGTGTATATTAAACAATCAGGCGAACACACTCTCCTCACTTCAACGGTTCACCTGGTAACATGTCCCGTGTATATTAACCATCAGGGGAACACATTCTCCTCGCTTAGACTGTTCAACTGGTAACATGTCTCGTGTATATTAAATAATCAGGGGTACACACTCTCCTCACTTATACTGTTCACCTGGTAACATGTCCTGTGCGTATTAAACCATCAGGGGAACACACTCTCCTCACTTCTGCAGTTCATCTGGTAACGTGTCCCGTGCGCATTAAACCATCAGGGGAACACACTCTCATCACTTCAACGGTTCACCTGGTAACATGTCCCGTGGAGATTAAACCATCAGGCGAACACATTCTCCTCGCTTAGACTGTTCAACTGGTAACATGTCTCGTGTATATTAAATAATCAGGGGTACACACTCTCCTCACTTATACTGTTTACCTGGTAACATGTCTCGTGTATATTAAACCATCAGGGGAACACACTCTCCTCTCTCCTACTGTTCACCTGGTGACATGTCCTGTCAGTATTAAACCATCAGTGGAACACATTTTCCTCACTTATACTGTTCACCTGGTAACATGTCCCGTGTGTATTAAACAATCAGGGGAACACACTCTCCTCACTTATACAGTTCATCTGGTAACATGTCCTGTGTATATTAAACCATCAGGGGAACACACTCTCCTCACTTATACTGTTCACCTGGTAACATGTCCTGTGCGTATTAAACCATCAGGGGAACACACTCTCCTCACTTCTGCAGTTCATCTGGTAACGTGTCCCGTGCACATTAAACCATCAGGGGAACACATTCCCTCACTTATACTGTTCACCTGGTGACATGTCCCGTGTATATTAAACCATCAGGGGAAAAGATTCTCCTCACTTATACTGTTTACCTGGTGACATGTCCCATGTGTATTAAACCATCAGGGGAACACACTCTCCTCACTTATACTGTTCACCTGGTGACATGTCCCGTGTCTATTAAACCATGAGGGGAACACACTCTCCTCACTTACACTGTTCACCTGGTGACATGTCCCGTGTGTATTAAACCATCAGGGGAACACAATCTGCTCACTTATGCTGTTCACGTGGTAACATGTCCCGTGTATATTAAACCACCAGGGGAACACATTCTCCTCAGTTATACTGCTGATGTGGTAACATGTCCCTTGTGTATTAAACAATCAGGGGAACACACTATCCTCACTTATACTGTTCACCAGGGAACATGTCACGTTCGTATTAAACCATCAGGGGAACACCTTCCCCTCACTTATACTGTTCACCTGGTGACATGTCCCGTCTATATTAAACCATCAGGGGACAACATTCTCCTCGCTTATACTGTTCAACTGGTGACATGTCCCGTGTATATTAAACCATCAGGGGAAAACATTCTCCTCACTTATACTGTTCACCTGGTGACGTGTCCCGTGTATATTAAACCATGAGGGGAACAGACTCTCCTCTCGTATGCTGTTCACCTGGTGACATGTCCCCTGTGTATTAAACAATCAGGGGAACACACTCTCCTCACTTATACTGTTCACTTGGGAACATGTCCTGTGTATATTAAACCATCAGGGGAACACACTCTCCTCACTTACACTGTTTACCTGGTAACATGTCCTGTGTGTATTAAACCATCAGGGAAACACACTCTCCTCACTTATACTGTTCACCTGGTAACATTTCCCGTGTGTATTAAACAATCAGTGGAAAAAACTCTGTTCACTTATACTGTTCACCTGATAACATGTCCCGAGTATATTGAACCATCAGGCGAACACACTCTGATCACTTATACTGTTCACCTGGCAACATGTCCTGTATAGATTAAACCATCAGGGGAACACACCCTCCTCACTTATAGAGTTGACCTGGTAACATGTCCCGTGTGTATTAAACCATCAGGGGAACACACTCTGCTCACTTATACTGTTCACCTGGTAACATGCCCTGTGTACATTAAACCATCAGGGGAACACAGTCTCCTCACTTATACTGTTCACCTGGTAACATGTCACGTGTGTATTAAACAATCAGGAGAACACACTCTCCTCACTTATACGGTTCACCTGGTAACATGTCCCGTGTATATTAAACAATCTGGGGAACACACTCTCCTCACTTATACTGTTCACCTGGTGACATGTTCCGTGCCTATTAAACAATCAGGGGAACACACACTCCTCAATTCTACTCTCGAGCTGGTAACATGTCCCGTGTATATTAAACCATCAGGGGAACACACTCTCCTCACTTCTACTGTTCACGTGGTGACATGTCCTGTGTGTCTTAAATCCGCAGGGGAACACACTCTCCTCACTTATACTGTTCACCTGGTGACATGTCCTGTGTGTATTAAACCATCAGGGGAACACACACTCCTCAATTATACTGTTCACCTGGCAACATGTCCCGTGTATATGAAACCATGAGGGGAACGCACTCTCCTCACTCATACTGTTCACCTGGTGACATGTCCTGTGTGTATTAAATCATCAGGGGAACACACTCTCCTCACTTATACTGTTCACCTGGTGACATGTCCTGTGTGTATTAAACCATCAGGGGAACACACACTCCGCAATTATACTGTTCACGTGGTAACATGTCCCGTGTATATTAAACAATCAGGAAAACACACTCTCCTCACTTATACTGTTCACCTGGTAACATGTCCCGTGTATATTATACCATCAGGGGAACACACTCTCCTCACTTATACTGTTCACCTGGCAACATGTCCTGTATAGATTAAACCATCAGGGGAACACACTCTCCTCATTTATACTATTCACCTGGTAACATGTTCTGTGTGTATTAAACCATCAGGGGATCACACTCTCCTCACTTATACTGTTCACCTGGTAACATGTCCCGTGTATATTATGCCATCAGGGGAACACACTCTCCTCACTTATACTGTTCACCTGGTAACATGTCCTGCGTATATAAAACAATCAGGAGAACACACTCTCCTCACCTATACTGTTCACCTGGTAACATGTCCTGTGTGTATTAAACCATCAGGGGATCACACTCTCCTCACTTATACTGTTCACCTGGTAACATGTCCCGTGTATATTGAACCATCAGGCGAACACACTCTGATCACTTATACTGTTCACCTGGCAACATGTCCTGTATAGATTAAACCATCAGGGGAACACACCCTCCTCCCTTATAGAGTTGACCTGGTAACATGTCCCGTGTGTATTAAACCATCAGGGGAACACACTCTGCTCACTTATACTGTTCACCTGGTAACATGCCCTGTGTACATTAAACCATCAGGGGAACACAGTCTCCTCACTTATACTGTTCACCTGGTAACATGTCCTGTGTGCATTAAACCATCAGTGGAACACAGTCTCCTCACTTATACTGTTCACCTGGTAACATGTCCTGTGTGCATTAAACCATCAGGGGAACACAGTCTCCTCACTTATACTGTTCACCTGATGACATGTCCCGTGCATATTAAGCAATCAAGGGAACACTCTCTTCTCACTTCTAATCTGGAGCTGGTAGCATGCCCCGTGTATATTAAACCATCAGGGGAACACAATCTGATCACTTATGCAGATCATCTGGTAACATATCCTGTGTATATTAAACAATCAGGGGAACACACTCTCCTCAAGTATGCTGTTCACCTGGTGACATGTCCCGTGCGTATTAAACCATCAGGGGAACACACACTCCTCACTTACACTGTTCACCTGGTGACATGTCCCGTGTGTATTAAACCATCAGGGGAACACACTCTCCTCACTTATGCTGTTCACCTGGTAACATGTCCCGTGTATATTAAACCACCAGGGGAACACACTCTCCTCACTTATACTGTTCACCTGGTAACATGTCCTGTGTGTATTAAACCATCAGGGGATCACACTCTCCTCACATGTACTGTTCACCTGGTAACATGTCCCGTGTATATTATACCATCAGGGGAACACACTCTCCTCACTTATACTGTTCACCTGGTAACATGTCCTGTTTATATTAAACAATCATGGGAACACACTCTCCTCACTTATACTGTTCACCGAGTGACATGTCCTGTGTATATTAAACCATCAGGGGAACACACTCTCCTCACTTATACTGTTCACCTGGTAACATGTAGCGTGCTTATTAAACCATCAGGGGAACACACTCTCCTCACTTACCCTTTTCACCTGGTGAAATGTCCCGTGTGTATTAAACCATCAGGGGAACACAATCTGCTCACTTATACTGTTCACGTGGTAACATGTCCCGTGTATATTAAACAACCAGGGGAACACATTCTCCTCAGTTATACTGCTGATCTGGTAACATGTCCCTTGTGTATTAAACAATCAGGGGAACACACTATCCTCACTTATACTGTTCACCAGGGAACATGTCACGTTCGTATTAAACCTTCAGGGGAACACATTCCCCTCACTTATACTGTTCACCTGGTGACATGTCCCGTCTATATTAAACCATCAGGGGACAACATTCTCCTCACTTATACTGTTCAACTGGTGACATGTCCCGTGTATATTAAACCATCAGGGGAAAACATTCTCGTCACTTATACTGTTCACCTGGTGACATGTCCCATGTGTATTAAACCATCAGGGGAACACACTCTCCCCACTTTTACTGTTCACCTGGTGACGTGTCCCGTGTATATTAAACTATGAGGTGAACAGACTCTCCTCTCGTATGCTGTTCAGCTGGTGACATGCCCCCTGTGTATTAAACCATCAGGGGAACACACTCTCCTCACTTACACTGTTTACCTGGTAACATGTCCTGTGTGTATTAAACCATCAGGGAACACACTCTCCTCACTTATACTGTTCACCTGGTAACATGTCCCGTGTATATTATACCATCAAGGGAACACACTCTCCTCACTTATACTGTTCACCTGGCAACATGTCCTGTATAGATTAAACCATTAGGTGAACACACTCTCCTCATTTATACTATTCACCTGGTAACATGTTCTGTGTGTATTAAACCATCACGGGATCACACTCTCCTCACTTATACTGTTCACCTGGTAACATGTCCCGTGTATATTATACCATCAGGGGAACACTCTCTCCTCACTTATACTGTTCACCTGGTAACATGTCCTGTGTATATTAAACAATCAGGAGAACACACTCTCCTCACCTATACTGTTCACCTGGTAACATGTCCTGTGTGTATTAAACCATCAGGGGATCACACTCTCCTCACTTATACTGTTCACCTGGTAACATTTCCCTTGTATATTATACCATCAGGGGAACACACTCTCCTCACTTATACTGTTCACCTGGTAACATGTCCTGTTTATATTAAACAATCATGGGAACACACTCTCCTCACTTATACTGTTCACCGAGTGACATGTCCTGTGTATATTAAAGCATCAGGGGAACACACTCTCCTCACTTATACTGTTCACCTGGTAACATGTAGCGTGCTTATTAAACCATCAGGGGAACACACTCTCCTCACTTACACTGTTCACCTGGTAACATGTCCCGTGTGTATTAAACCATCAGGGGAACACAATCTGCTCACTTCTGCTGTTCACGTGGTAACATGTCCCGTGTATATTAAACCACCAGGGGAACACATTCTCCTCAGTTATACTGCTGATCTGGTAACATGTCCCTTGTGTATTAAACAATCAGGGGAACACACTATCCTCACTTATACTGTTCACCAGGGAACATGTCACGTTCGTATTAGACCATCAGGGGAACACATTCCCCTCACTTATACTGTTCACCTGGTGACATGTCCCGTCTATATTAAACCATCAGGGGACAACATTCTCCTCACTTATACTGTTCAACTGGTAACATGTCCCGTGCATATTAAATCATCAGGGGAACACATTCCCTTCACTTATACTGTTCACCTGGTGACAAATCCCATGTGTATTAAACCATCAGGGAAACAGACTCGCCTCTCGTATGCTTTTCACCTGGTAACATGTCACGTGTATATTAAACAATCAGGAGAACACACTCTGCTCACTTATACGGTTCAGCTGGTAACATGTCCCGTGTATATTAAACAATCTGGGGAACACACTCTCCTCACTTATACTGTTCACCTGGTGACATGTTCCATGCGTATTAAACAATCAGGGGAACACACACTCCTCAATTCTACTCTCGAGCTGGTAACATGTCCCGTGTATATTAAACCATCAGGGGAACACACTCTCCTCACTTCTACTGTTCACGTGGTGACATGTCCTGTGTGTCTTAAATCCTCAGGGGAACACACTCTCCTCACTTATACTGTTCACCTGGTGACATGTCCTGTGTGTATTAAACCATCAGGGGAACACACACTCCTCAATTATACTGTTCACCTGGCAACATGTCCCGTGTATATGAAACCATGAGGGGAACGCACTCTCCTCACTCATACTGTTCACCTGGTGACATGTCCTGTGTGTATTAAATCATCAGGGGAACACACTCTCCTCACTTATACTGTTCACCTGGTGACATGTCCTGTGTGTATTAAACCATCAGGGGAACACACACTCCGCAATTATACTGTTCACGTGGTAACATGTCCCGTGTATATTAAACAATCAGGAAAACACACTCTCCTCACTTATACTGTTCACCTGGTAACATGTCCCGTGTATATTATACCATCAGGGGAACACACTCTCCTCACTTATACTGTTCACCTGGCAACATGTCCTGTATAGATTAAACCATCAGGGGAACACACTCTCCTCATTTATACTATTCACCTGGTAACATGTTCTGTGTGTATTAAACCATCAGGGGATCACACTCTCCTCACTTATACTGTTCACCTGGTAACATGTCCCGTGTATATTATGCCATCAGGGGAACACACTCTCCTCACTTATACTGTTCACCTGGTAACATGTCCTGTGTATATTAAACAATCAGGAGAACACACTCTCCTCACCTATACTGTTCACCTGGTAACATGTCCTGTGTGTATTAAACCATCAGGGGATCACACTCTCCTCACTTATACTGTTCACCTGGTAACATGTCCCGTGTATATTATACCATCAGGGGAACACACTCTCCTCACTTATACTGTTCACCTGGTAACATGTCCTGTTTATATTAAACAATCATGGGAACACACTCTCCTCACTTATACTGTTCACCGAGTGACATGTCCTGTGTATATTAAAGCATCAGGGGAACACACTCTCCTCACTTATACTGTTCACCTGGTAACATGCAGCGTGCTTATTAAACCATCAGGGGAACACACTCTCCTCACTTACACTGTTCACCTGGTGACATGTCCCGTGTGTATTAAACCATCAGGGGAACACAATCTGCTCACTTATGCTGTTCACGTGGTAACATGTCCCGTGTATATTAAACCACCAGGGGAACACATTCTCCTCAGTTATACTGCTGATCTGGTAACATGTCCCTTGTGTATTAAACAATCAGGGGAACACACTATCCTCACTTATACTGTTCACCAGGGAACATGTCACGTTCGTATTAAACCATCAGGGGAACACATTCCCCTCACTTATACTGTTTTCCTGGTGACATGTCCCGTCTATATTAAACCATCAGGGGACAACATTCTCCTCACTTATACTGTTCAACTGGTGACATGTCCCGTGTATATTAAACCATCAGGGGAAAACATTCTCCTCACTTATACTGTTCACCTGGTGACGTGTCCCGTGTATATTAAACCATGAGGGGAACAGACTCTCCTCTCGTATGCTGTTCACCTGGTGACATGTCCCCTGTGTATTAAAAAATCAGGGGAACACACTCTCCTCACTTATACTGTTCACTTGGGAACATGTCCTGTGTATATTAAACCATCAGGGGAACACACTCTCCTCACTTACACTGTTTACCTGGTAACATGTCCTGTGTGTATTAAACCATCAGGGAAACACACTCTCCTCACTTATACTGTTCACCTGGTAACATTTCCCGTGTGTATTAAACAATCAGTGGAAAAAACTCTGCTCACTTATACTGTTCACCTGGTAACATGTCCCGTGTATATTGAACCATCAGGCGAACACACTCTGATCACTTATACTGTTCACCTGGCAACATGTCCTGTATAGATTAAACCATCAGGGGAACACAGTCTCCTCACTTATACTGTTCACCTGGTAACATGTCCTGTGTGCATTAAACCATCAGGGGAACACAGTCTCCTCACTTATACTGTTCACCTGGTGACATGTCCCGTGCATATTAAGCAATCAAGGGAACACTCTCTTCTCACTTCTAATCTGGAGCTGGTAACATGCCCCGTGTATATTAAACCATCAGGGGAACACAATCTGCTCACTTATGCAGTTCATCTGGTAACATATCCTGTGTATATTAAACAATCAGGGGAACACACTCTCCCCAAGTATGCTGTTCACCTGGTGACATGTCCCGTGCGTATTAAACCATCAGGGGAACACACTCTCCTCACTTACACTGTTCACCAGGTGACATGTCCCGTGTGTATTCAACCATCAGGGGAACACACTCTCCTCACTTATGCTGTTCACCTGGTAACATGTCCCGTGTATATTAAACCACCAGGGGAACACACTCTCCTCACTTATACTGTTCACCTGGTAACATGTCCCGTGTGTATTAAACCATCAGGGGATCACACTCTCCTCACTTATACTGTTCACCTGGTAACATGTCCCGTGTATATTATACCATCAGGGGAACACACTCTCCTCACTTATACTGTTCACCTGGTAACATGTCCTGTTTATATTAAACAATCATGGGAACACACTCTCCTCACTTATACTGTTCACCGAGTGACATGTCCTGTGTATATTAAACCATCAGGGGAACACACTCTCCTCACTTATACTGTTCACCTGGTAACATGTAGCGTGCTTATTAAACCATCAGGGGAACACACTCTCCTCACTTACACTGTTCACCTGGTAACATGTCCCGTGTGTATTAAACCATCAGGGGAACACAATCTGCTCACTTATGCTGTTCACGTGGTAACATGTCCCGTGTATATTAAACCACCAGGGGAACACATTCTCCTCAGTTATACTGCTGATCTGGTAACATGTCCCTTGTGTATTAAACAATCAGGGGAACACACTATCCTCACTTATACTGTTCACCAGGGAACATGTCACGTTCGTATTAAACCATCAGGGGAACACATTCCCCTCACTTATACTGTTCACCTGGTGACATGTCCCGTCTATATTAAACCATCAGGGGACAACATTCTCCTCACTTATACTGTTCAACTGGTGACATGTCCCCTGTATATTAAACCATCAGGGGAAAACATTCTCCTCACTTATACTGTTCACCTGGTGACGTGTCCCGTGTATATTAAACCATGAGGGGAACAGTCTCTCCTCTCGTATGCTGTTCACCTGGTGACATGCCCCCTGTGTATTAAACCATCAGGGGAACAGACTCTCCTCTCGTATGCTGTTCACCTGGTGACATGTCCCCTGTGTATTAAACAATCAGGGGAACACACTCTCCTCACTTACACTGTTTACCTGGTAACATGTCCTGTGTGTATTAAACCATCAGGGAAACACACTCTCCTCACTTATACTGTTCACCTGGTAACATTTCCCGTGTGTATTAAACAATCAGTGGAAAAAACTCTGCTCACTTATACTGTTCACCTGGTAACATGTCCCGTGTATATTGAACCATCAGGCGAACACACTCTGGTCACTTATACTGTTCACCTGGCAACATGTCCTGTATGGATTAAACCATCAGGGGAACACACCCTCCTCACTTATAGAGTTGACCTGGTAACATGTCCCGTGTGTATTAAACCATCAGGGGAACACACTCTGCTCACTTATACTGTTCACCTGGTAACATGCCCTGTGTACATTAAACCATCAGGGGAACACAGTCTCCTGACTTATACTGTTCACCTGGTAACATGTCCTGTGTGCATTAAACCATCAGTGGAACACAGTCTCCTCACTTATACTGTTCACCTGGTAACATGTCCTGTGTGCATTAAACCATCAGGGGAACACACTCTCCTCACTTACACTGTTCACCTGGTGACATGTCCCGTGTGTATTAAACCATCAGGGGAACACAATCTGCTCACTTATGCTGTTCACGTGGTAACATGTCCCGTGTATATTAAACCACCAGGTGAACACATTCTCCTCAGTTATACTGCTGATCTGGTAACATGTCCCTTGTGTATTAAACAATCAGGGGAACACACTATCCTCACTTATACTGTTCACCAGGGAACATGTCACGTTCGTATTAAACCATCAGGGGAACACATTCCCCTCACTTATACTGTTTTCCTGGTGACATGTCCCGTCTATATTAAACCATCAGGGGACAACATTCTCCTCACTTATACTGTTCAACTGGTGACATGTCCCGTGTATATTAAACCATCAGGGGAAAACATTCTCCTCACTTATACTGTTCACCTGGTGATGTGTCCCGTGTATATTAAACCATGAGGGGAACAGACTCTCCTCTCGTATGCTGTTCACCTGGTGACATGTCCCCTGTGTATTAAACAATCAGGGGAACACACTCTCCTCACTTATACTGTTCACTTGGGAACATGTCCTGTGTATATTAAACCATCAGGGGAACACACTCTCCTCACTTACACTGTTTACCTGGTAACATGTCCTGTGTGTATTAAACCATCAGGGAAACACACTCTCCTCACTTATACTGTTCACCTGGTAACATTTCCCGTGTGTATTAAACAATCAGTGGAAAAAACTCTGCTCACTTATACTGTTCACCTGGTAACATGTCCCGTGTATATTGAACCATCAGGCGAACACACTCTGATCACTTATACTGTTCACCTGGCAACATGTCCTGTATAGATTAAACCATCAGGGGAACACAGTCTCCTCACTTATACTGTTCACCTGGTAACATGTCCTGTGTGCATTAAACCATCAGGGGAACACAGTCTCCTCACTTATACTGTTCACCTGGTGACATGTCCCGTGCATATTAAGCAATCAAGGGAACACTCTCTTCTCACTTCTAATCTGGAGCTGGTAACATGCCCCGTGTATATTAAACCATCAGGGGAACACAATCTGCTCACTTATGCAGTTCATCTGGTAACATGTCCTGTGTATATTAAACAATCAGGGGAACACACTCTCCCCAAGTATGCTGTTCACCTGGTGACATGTCCCGTGCGTATTAAACCATCAGGGGAACACACTCTCCTCACTTACACTGTTCACCAGGTGACATGTCCCGTGTGTATTCAACCATCAGGGGAACACACTCTCCTCACTTATGCTGTTCACCTGGTAACATGTCCCGTGTATATTAAACCACCAGGGGAACACACTCTCCTCACTTATACTGTTCACCTGGTAACATGTCCCGTGTGTATTAAACCATCAGGGGAAAACATTCTCCTCACTTATACTGTTCACCTGGTGACGTGTCCCGTGTATATTAAACCATGAGGGGAACAGACTCTCCTCTCGTATGCTGTTCACCTGGTGACATGTCCCCTGTGTATTAAACAATCAGGGGAACACACTCTCCTCACTTATACTGTTCACTTGGGAACATGTCCTGTGTATATTAAACCATCAGGGGAACACACTCTCCTCACTTACACTGTTTACCTGGTAACATGTCCTGTGTGTATTAAACCATCAGGGAAACACACTCTCCTCACTTATACTGTTCACCTGGTAACATTTCCCGTGTGTATTAAACAATCAGTGGAAAAAACTCTGCTCACTTATACTGTTCACCTGGTAACATGTCCCGTGTATATTGAACCATCAGGCGAACACACTCTGATCACTTATACTGTTCACCTGGCAACATGTCCTGTATAGATTAAACCATCAGGGGAACACAGTCTCCTCACTTATACTGTTCACCTGGTAACATGTCCTGTGTGCATTAAACCATCAGGGGAACACAGTCTCCTCACTTATACTGTTCACCTGGTGACATGTCCCGTGCATATTAAGCAATCAAGGGAACACTCTCTTCTCACTTCTAATCTGGAGCTGGTAACATGCCCCGTGTATATTAAACCATCAGGGGAACACAATCTGCTCACTTATGCAGTTCATCTGGTAACATATCCTGTGTATATTAAACAATCAGGGGAACACACTCTCCCCAAGTATGCTGTTCACCTGGTGACATGTCCCGTGCGTATTAAACCATCAGGGGAACACACTCTCCTCACTTACACTGTTCACCAGGTGACATGTCCCGTGTGTATTCAACCATCAGGGGAACACACTCTCCTCACTTATGCTGTTCACCTGGTAACATGTCCCGTGTATATTAAACCACCAGGGGAACACACTCTCCTCACTTATACTGTTCACCTGGTAACATGTCCCGTGTGTATTAAACCATCAGGGGATCACACTCTCCTCACTTATACTGTTCACCTGGTAACATGTCCCGTGTATATTATACCATCAGGGGAACACACTCTCCTCACTTATACTGTTCACCTGGTAACATGTCCTGTTTATATTAAACAATCATGGGAACACACTCTCCTCACTTATACTGTTCACCGAGTGACATGTCCTGTGTATATTAAACCATCAGGGGAACACACTCTCCTCACTTATACTGTTCACCTGGTAACATGTAGCGTGCTTATTAAACCATCAGGGGAACACACTCTCCTCACTTACACTGTTCACCTGGTAACATGTCCCGTGTGTATTAAACCATCAGGGGAACACAATCTGCTCACTTATGCTGTTCACGTGGTAACATGTCCCGTGTATATTAAACCACCAGGGGAACACATTCTCCTCAGTTATACTGCTGATCTGGTAACATGTCCCTTGTGTATTAAACAATCAGGGGAACACACTATCCTCACTTATACTGTTCACCAGGGAACATGTCACGTTCGTATTAAACCATCAGGGGAACACATTCCCCTCACTTATACTGTTCACCTGGTGACATGTCCCGTCTATATTAAACCATCAGGGGACAACATTCTCCTCACTTATACTGTTCAACTGGTGACATGTCCCCTGTATATTAAACCATCAGGGGAAAACATTCTCCTCACTTATACTGTTCACCTGGTGACGTGTCCCGTGTATATTAAACCATGAGGGGAACAGTCTCTCCTCTCGTATGCTGTTCACCTGGTGACATGCCCCCTGTGTATTAAACCATCAGGGGAACAGACTCTCCTCTCGTATGCTGTTCACCTGGTGACATGTCCCCTGAGTATTAAACAATCAGGGGAACACACTCTCCTCACTTACACTGTTTACCTGGTAACATGTCCTGTGTGTATTAAACCATCAGGGAAACACACTCTCCTCACTTATACTGTTCACCTGGTAACATTTCCCGTGTGTATTAAACAATCAGTGGAAAAAACTCTGCTCACTTATACTGTTCACCTGGTAACATGTCCCGTGTATATTGAACCATCAGGCGAACACACTCTGGTCACTTATACTGTTCACCTGGCAACATGTCCTGTATGGATTAAACCATCAGGGGAACACACCCTCCTCACTTATAGAGTTGACCTGGTAACATGTCCCGTGTGTATTAAACCATCAGGGGAACACACTCTGCTCACTTATACTGTTCACCTGGTAACATGCCCTGTGTACATTAAACCATCAGGGGAACACAGTCTCCTGACTTATACTGTTCACCTGGTAACATGTCCTGTGTGCATTAAACCATCAGTGGAACACAGTCTCCTCACTTATACTGTTCACCTGGTAACATGTCCTGTGTGCATTAAACCATCAGGGGAACACACTCTCCTCACTTACACTGTTCACCTGGTGACATGTCCCGTGTGTATTAAACCATCAGGGGAACACAATCTGCTCACTTATGCTGTTCACGTGGTAACATGTCCCGTGTATATTAAACCACCAGGTGAACACATTCTCCTCAGTTATACTGCTGATCTGGTAACATGTCCCTTGTGTATTAAACAATCAGGGGAACACACTATCCTCACTTATACTGTTCACCAGGGAACATGTCACGTTCGTATTAAACCATCAGGGGAACACATTCCCCTCACTTATACTGTTTTCCTGGTGACATGTCCCGTCTATATTAAACCATCAGGGGACAACATTCTCCTCACTTATACTGTTCAACTGGTGACATGTCCCGTGTATATTAAACCATCAGGGGAAAACATTCTCCTCACTTATACTGTTCACCTGGTGATGTGTCCCGTGTATATTAAACCATGAGGGGAACAGACTCTCCTCTCGTATGCTGTTCACCTGGTGACATGTCCCCTGTGTATTAAACAATCAGGGGAACACACTCTCCTCACTTATACTGTTCACTTGGGAACATGTCCTGTGTATATTAAACCATCAGGGGAACACACTCTCCTCACTTACACTGTTTACCTGGTAACATGTCCTGTGTGTATTAAACCATCAGGGAAACACACTCTCCTCACTTATACTGTTCACCTGGTAACATTTCCCGTGTGTATTAAACAATCAGTGGAAAAAACTCTGCTCACTTATACTGTTCACCTGGTAACATGTCCCGTGTATATTGAACCATCAGGCGAACACACTCTGATCACTTATACTGTTCACCTGGCAACATGTCCTGTATAGATTAAACCATCAGGGGAACACAGTCTCCTCACTTATACTGTTCACCTGGTAACATGTCCTGTGTGCATTAAACCATCAGGGGAACACAGTCTCCTCACTTATACTGTTCACCTGGTGACATGTCCCGTGCATATTAAGCAATCAAGGGAACACTCTCTTCTCACTTCTAATCTGGAGCTGGTAACATGCCCCGTGTATATTAAACCATCAGGGGAACACAATCTGCTCACTTATGCAGTTCATCTGGTAACATGTCCTGTGTATATTAAACAATCAGGGGAACACACTCTCCCCAAGTATGCTGTTCACCTGGTGACATGTCCCGTGCGTATTAAACCATCAGGGGAACACACTCTCCTCACTTACACTGTTCACCAGGTGACATGTCCCGTGTGTATTCAACCATCAGGGGAACACACTCTCCTCACTTATGCTGTTCACCTGGTAACATGTCCCGTGTATATTAAACCACCAGGGGAACACACTCTCCTCACTTATACTGTTCACCTGGTAACATGTCCCGTGTGTATTAAACCATCAGGGGATCACACTCTCCTCACTTATACTGTTCACCTGGTAACATGTCCCGTGTATATTATACCATCAGGGGAACACACTCTCCTCACTTATACTGTTCACCTGGTAACATGTCCTGTTTATATTAAACAATCATGGGAACACACTCTCCTCACTTATACTGTTCACCGAGTGACATGTCCTGTGTATATTAAACCATCAGGGGAACACACTCTCCTCACTTATACTGTTCACCTGGTAACATGTAGCGTGCGTATTAAACCATCAGGGGAACACACTCTCCTCACTTACACTGTTCACCTGGTGAAATGTCCCGTGTGTATTAAACCATCAGGGGAACACAATCTGCTCACTTATACTGTTCACGTGGTAACATGTCCCGTGTATATTAAACCACCAGGGGAACACATTCTCCTCAGTTATACTGCTGATCTGGTAACATGTCCCTTGTGTATTAAACAATCAGGGGAACACACTATCCTCACTTATACTGTTCACCAGGGAACATGTCACGTCCGTATTAAACCATCAGGGGAACACATTCCCCTCACTTATACTGTTCACCTGGTGACATGTCCCGTCTATATTAAACCATCAGGGGACAACATTCTCCTCACTTATACTGTTCAACTGGTGACATGTCCCGTGTATATTAAACCATCAGGGGAAAACATTCTCGTCACTTATACTGTTCACCTGGTGACATGTCCCAAGTGTATTAAACGATCAGGGGAACACACTCTCCCCACTTTTACTGTTCACCTGGTGACGTGTCCCGTGTATATTAAACTATGAGGTGAACAGACTCTCCTCTCGTATGCTGTTCAGCTGGTGACATGCCCCCTGTGTATTAAACCATCAGGGGAACACACTCTCCTCACTTACACTGTTTACCTGGTAACATGTCCTGTGTGTATTAAACCATCAGTGGAAAAAACTCTGCTCACTTATACTGTTCACCTGGTAACATGTCCCGTGTATATTATACCATCAAGGGAACACACTCTCCTCACTTATACTGTTCACCTGGTAACATGTCCTGTGTATATTAAACAATCAGGAGAACACACTCTCCTCACCTATACTGTTCACCTGGTAACATGTCCTGTGTGTATTAAACCATCAGGGGATCACACTCTCCTCACTTATACTGTTCACCTGGTAACATTTCCCGTGTATATTATACCATCAGGGGAACACACTCTCCTCACTTATACTGTTCACCTGGTAACATGTCCTGTTTATATTAAACAATCATGGGAACACACTCTCCTCACTTATACTGTTCACCGAGTGACATGTCCTGTGTATATTAAAGCATCAGGGGAACACACTCTCCTCACTTATACTGTTCACCTGGTAACATGTAGCGTGCTTATTAAACCATCAGGGGAACACACTCTCCTCACTTACACTGTTCACCTGGTAACATGTCCCGTGTGTATTAAACCATCAGGGGAACACAATCTGCTCACTTATGCTGTTCACGTGGTAACATGTCCCGTGTATATTAAACCACCAGGGGAACACATTCTCCTCAGTTATACTGCTGATCTGGTAACATGTCCCTTGTGTATTAAACAATCAGGGGAACACACTATCCTCACTTATACTGTTCACCAGGGAACATGTCACGTTCGTATTAAACCATCAGGGGAACACATTCCCCTCACTTATACTGTTCACCTGGTGACATGTCCCGTCTATATTAAACCATCAGGGGACAACATTCTCCTCACTTATACTGTTCAACTGGTGACAAGTCCCCTGTATATTAAACCATCAGGGGAAAACATTCTCCTCACTTATACTCTTCACCTGGTGACGTGTCCCGTGTATATTAAACCATGAGGGGAACAGTCTCTCCTCTCGTATGCTGTTCACCTGGTGACATGCCCCCTGTGTATTAAACCATCAGGGGAACAGACTCTCCTCTCGTATGCTGTTCACCTGGTGACATGTCCCCTGTGTATTAAACAATCAGGGGAACACACTCTCCTCACTTACACTGTTTACCTGGTAACATGTCCTGTGTGTATTAAACCATCAGGGAAACACACTCTCCTCACTTATACTGTTCACCTGGTAACATTTCCCGTGTGTATTAAACAATCAGTGGAAAAAACTCTGCTCACTTATACTGTTCACCTGGTAACATGTCCCGTGTATATTGAACCATCAGGCGAACACACTCTGGTCACTTATACTGTTCACCTGGCAACATGTCCTGTATGGATTAAACCATCAGGGGAACACACCCTCCTCACTTATAGAGTTGACCTGGTAACATGTCCCGTGTGTATTAAACCATCAGGGGAACACACTCTGCTCACTTATACTGTTCACCTGGTAACATGCCCTGTGTACATTAAACCATCAGGGGAACACAGTCTCCTGACTTATACTGTTCACCTGGTAACATGTCCTGTGTGCATTAAACCATCAGTGGAACACAGTCTCCTCACTTATACTGTTCACCTGGTAACATGTCCTGTGTGCATTAAACCATCAGGGGAACACAGTCTCCTCACTTATACTGTTCACCTGGTGACATGTCCCGTGCGTATTAAGCAATCAAGGGAACACTCTCTTCTCACTTCTAATCTGGAGCTGGTAACATGTCCCGTGTATATTAAACCATCAAGGGAACACAATCTGCTCACTTATGCAGTTCATCTGGTAACATGTCCTGTGTATATTAAACAATCAGGGGAACACACTCTCTTCAAGTAAGCTGTTCACCTGGTGACATGTCCCGTGCGTATTAAACCATCAGGGGAACACACTCTCCTCACTTACACTGTTCACCTGGTGACATGTCCCGTGTGTATTAAACCATCAGGGGAACACACTCTCCTCACTTATGCTGTTCACCTGGTAACATGTCCCGTGTATATTAAACCACCAGGGGAACACACTCTCCTCACTTATACTGCTCATCTGGTAACATGTCCCGTGTGCATTAAACAATCAGGGGAACACATTCTCCTCACCTATACTGTTCACCTGGTAACATGTCCTGTGTATATTAAACCATCAGGGGATCACACTCTCCTCACTTATACTGTTCACCTGGTAACATGTCCCGTGTATATTATACCATCAGGGGAACACACTCTCCTCACTTATAATGTTCACCTGGTAACATGTCCTGTGTATATTAAACCATCAGGGGAACACACTCTCCTCACTTATACTGTTCACCTGGTAACATGTAGCGTGCTTATTAAACCATCAGGGGAACACACTCTCCTCACTTACACTGTTCACCTGGTGAAATGTCCCGTGTGTATTAAACCATCAGGGGAGCACAATCTGCTCACTTATACTGTTCACGTGGTAACATGTCCCGTGTATATTAAACCACCAGGGGAACACATTCTCCTCAGTTATACTGCTGATCTGGTAACATGTCCCTTGTGTATTAAACAATCAGGGGAACACACTATCCTCACTTATGCTGTTCACCAGGGAACATGTCACGTTCGTATTAAACCATCAGGGGAACACATTCCCCTCACTTATACTGTTCACCTGGTGACATGTCCCGTCTATATTAAACCATCAGGGGACAACATTCTCCTCACTTATACTGTTCAACTGGTGACATGTCCCGTGTATATTAAACCATCAGGGGAAAACATTCTCCTCACTTATACTGTTCACCTGGTGACATGTCCCATGTGTATTAAACCATCAGGGGAACAGACTCTCCTCACTTATACTGCTCACCTGGTGACGTGTCCCGTGGATATTAAACTATGAGGGGAACAGACTCTCCTCTCGTATGCTGTTCAGCTGGTGACATGCCCCCTGTGTATTAAACCACCAGGGGAACACACTCTCCTCACTTACACTGTTTACCTGGTAACATGTCCTGTGTGTATTAAACCATCAGGGAAACACACTCTCCTCACTTATACTGTTCACCTGGTAACATTTCCAGTGTGTATTAAACAATCAGTGGAAAAAACTCTGCTCACTTATACTGTAAACATGGTAACATGTCCCGTGTATATTGAACCATCAGGCGAACATACTCTGATCACTTATACTGTTCACCTGGCAACATGTCCTGTATAGATCAAACCATCAGGTGAACACACTCTCCTCACTTATACTGCTCATCTGGTAACATGTCCCGTGTGCATTAAACAATCAGGGGAACACATTCTCCTCACTTATACTGTTCACCTGGTAACATGTCCTGTTCGTATTAAAGCATCAGGGGAACACACTCTCCTCACCTATACTGTTCACCTGGTAACATGTCCTGTGTGTATTAAACCATCAGGGGAACACACTCTGCTCACTTATAATGTTCACCTGGTAACATGACCTGTGTACATTAAACCATCAGGGGAACACACACTCCTCACTTATACGGTTCACCTGGTAACATGTCCTGTGTGCATTAAACCATCAGTGGAACACAGTCTCCTCACTTATACTGTTCACCTGCTAACATGTCCTGTGTGCATTAAACCATCAGGGGAACACAGTCTCCTCACTTATACTGTTCACCTGATGACATGTCCCGTGCGTATTAAACAATCAGGGAAAACTCTCTTCTCACTTCTAATCTGGAGCTGGTAAAATGTCCCGTGTATATTAAACCATCAGGGGAACACAATCTGCTCACTTATGCAGTTCATCTGGTAACATGTCCTGTGTATATTAAACAATCAGGGGAACACACTCTCCTCACTTATGCTGTTCACCTGGTGACATGTCCCGTGCGTATTAAACCATCAGGGGAACACACTCTCCTCACTTACACTGTTCACCTGGTGACATGTCCCGTGTGTATTAAACCATCAGGGGAACACACTCTCCTCACTTATGCTGTTCACCTGGTAACATGTCCCGTGTATATTAAACCACCAGGGGAACACACTCTCCTCACTTATACTGCTCATCTGGTAACATGTCCCGTGTGCATTAAACAATCAGGGTAAAACATTCTCCTCACTTATACTGTTCAACTGGTAACATGTCCCGTTCGTATTAAACCATCAGGGGAACACATTCCCCTCACTTATACTGTTCACCTGGTTACATGCCCTGTGTATATTAAACCATCAGGGGAACACACTCTCCTGACTTATACTGTTCACCTGGTAACTTGCCCTGTGTACATTAAACCATCAGGGGAACACAGTCTCCTGACTTATACTGTTCACCTGGTATCATGTCCTGTGTGCATTAAACCATCAGTGGAACACAGTCTCCTTACTTATACTGTTCACCTGGTAACATGTCCTGTGTGCATTAAACCATCAGGGGAACACAGTCTCCTCACTTATACTGTTCACCTGGTGACATGTCCCGTGCGTATTAAGCAATCAAGGGAACACTCTCTTCTCACTTCTAATCTGGAGCTGGTAACATGTCCCGTGTATATTAAACCATCAGGGGAACACAATCTGCTCACTTATGCAGTTCATCTGGTAACATGTCCTGTGTGTATTAAACAATCAGGGGAACACACTCTCTTCACTTATGCTGTTCACCTGGTAACATGTCCCGTGTATATTAAACCACCAGGGGAACACACTCTCCTCACTTATACTGCTCATCTGGTAACATGTCCCGTGTGCATTAAACAATCAGGGGAACACATTCTCCTCACCTATACTGTTCACCTGGTAACATGTCCTGTGTGTATTAAACCATCAGGGGATCACACTCTCCTCACTTATACTGTTCACCTGGTAACATGTCCCGTGTATATTATACCATCAGGGGAACACACTCTCCTCACTTATACTGTTCACCTGGTAACATGTAGCGTGCTTATTAAACCATCAGGGGAACACACTCTCCTCACTTACACTGTTCACCTGGTGAAATGTCCCGTGTGTATTAAACCATCAGGGGAACACAATCTGCTCACTTATACTGTTCACGTGGTAACATGTCCCGTGTATATTAAACCACCAGGGGAACACATTCTCCTCAGTTATACTGCTGATCTGGTAACATGTCCCTTGTGTATTAAACAATCAGGGGAACACACTATCCTCACTTATGCTGTTCACCAGGGAACATGTCACGTTCGTATTAAACCATCAGGGGAACACATTCCCCTCACTTATACTGTTCACCTGGTGACATGTCCCGTCTATATTAAACCATCAGGGGACAACATTCTCCTCACTTATACTGTTCAACTGGTGACATGTCCCGTGTATATTAAACCATCAGGGGAAAACATTCTCCTCACTTATACTGTTCACCTGGTGACATGTCCCATGTGTATTAAACCATCAGGGGAACAGACTCTCCTCACTTATACTGCTCACCTGGTGACGTGTCCCGTGTATATTAAACTATGAGGGGAACAGACTCTCCTCTCGTATGCTGTTCAGCTGGTGACATGCCCCCTGTGTATTAAACCACCAGGGGAACACACTCTCCTCACTTACACTGTTTACCTGGTAACATGTCCTGTGTGTATTAAACCATCAGGGAAACACACTCTCCTCACTTATACTGTTCACCTGGTAACATTTCCAGTGTGTATTAAACAATCAGTGGAAAAAACTCTGCTCACTTACACTGTAAACCTGGTAACATGTCCCGTGTATATTGAACCATCAGGCGAACATACTCTGATCACTTATACTGTTCACCTGGCAACATGTCCTGTATAGATTAAACCATCAGGTGAACACACTCTCCTCACTTATACTGCTCATCTGGTAACATGTCCCGTGTGCATTAAACAATCAGGGGAACACATTCTCCTCACTTATACTGTTCACCTGGTAACATGTCCTGTTCGTATTAAAGCATCAGGGGAACACACTCTCCTCACCTATACTGTTCACCTGGTAACATGTCCTGTGTGTATTAAACCATCAGGGGAACACACTCTGCTCACTTATAATGTTCACCTGGTAACATGACCTGTGTACATTAAACCATCAGGGGAACACACACTCCTCACTTATACGGTTCACCTGGTAACATGTCCTGTGTGCATTAAACCATCAGTGGAACACAGTCTCCTCACTTATACTGTTCACCTGCTAACATGTCCTGTGTGCATTAAACCATCAGGGGAACACAGTCTCCTCACTTATACTGTTCACCTGGTGACATGTCCCGTGCGTATTAAACAATCAGGGAAAACTCTCTTCTCACTTCTAATCTGGAGCTGGTAACATGTCCCGTGTATATTAAACCATCAGGGGAACACAATCTGCTCACTTATGCAGTTCATCTGGTAACATGTCCTGTGTATATTAAACAATCAGGGGAACACACTCTCCTCACTTATGCTGTTCACCTGGTGACATGTCCAGTGCGTATTAAACCATCAGGGGAACACACTCTCCTCACTTACACTGTTCACCTGGTGACATGTCCCGTGTGTATTAAACCATCAGGGGAACACACTCTCCTCACTTATGCTGTTCACCTGGTAACATGTCCCGTGTATATTAAACCACCAGGGGAACACACTCTCCTCACTTATACTGCTCATCTGGTAACATGTCACGTGTGCATTAAACAATCAGGGTAAAACATTCTCCTCACTTATACTGTTCAACTGGTAACATGTCCCGTTCGTATTAAACCATCAGGGGAACACATTCCCCTCACTTATACTGTTCACCTGGTTACATGTCCTGTGTATATTAAACCATCAGGGGAACACACTCTCCTGACTTATACTGTTCACCTGGTAACATGGCCTGTGTGTATTAAACAATCAGGGGAACACGCTCTCATCACTTATACTGTTCACCTGTTAACATTTCCCGTGTGTATTAAACAATCAGGGGAACAAACTCAGCTCACTTATACTGTTCACCTGGCAACATGTACTGTATAGATTAAACCATCAGGGGAACACACCCTCCTCACTTATCGAGTTCACCGGGTACCATGTCCGGTTGGTATTAAACCATCAGGGGAACACACTCTCCTCACTTATACTGTTCACCTGGTAACATGTACCGTGCGTATTACACCATCAGGGGAACACACTCTCCTCACTTATAGAGTTCACCTGGTAACATGTCCCATGTATATTAAACAATCAGGGGAACACAATCTGCTCACTTATACTGTTCACCTGGCAACATGTCCTGTATAGATTTAACCATCAGGGGAACAAACTCTCCTCACTTATAGAGTTCACCTGGTAACATGTCCCGTGTGTATTAAACCATCAGGGGAACACACTCTGCTCACTTATACTGTTCACCTGGTAACATGTCATGTGTGTATTAAACCATCAGGGGAACACACTCTGCTCACTTATACTGTTCACCTGTTAACATGTCCTGTGTGCATTAAACCATCAGGGGAACACAGTCTCCTCACTTATACTGGAAGAAGGTTCCGAAGAAGGGTCACTGACCCGAAACGTTAACTCTGCTTCTCTTTCCACAGATGCTGCCAGAC
Organism: Heterodontus francisci; assembly: GCF_036365525.1. NCBI lineage: Eukaryota > Metazoa > Chordata > Chondrichthyes > Heterodontiformes > Heterodontidae > Heterodontus > Heterodontus francisci. The sequence continues at coordinate 65,665,414 of NC_090398.1, read as the reverse complement.
CTGCTGAGTGAATCCAGCATTTCTTGTTTTTGTCCTCACTTATACTGTTCACTTGGGAACATGTCCTGTGTATTTTAAACCATCAGGGGAACACACTCTCCTCACTTACACTGTTTACCTGGTAACATGTCCTATGTGTATTAAACCATCAGGGGAACACACTCTCCTCACTTATACTGTTCACCTGGTAACATTTCCCGTGTGTATTAAACAATCAGTGGAACAAACTCTGCTCACTTATACTGTTCACCTGGTAACATGTCCCGTGTATATTGAACCATCAGGCGAACACACTCTGATCACTTATACTGTTCACCTGGCAACATGTCCTGTATAGATTAAACCATCAGGGGAACACACCCTCCTCACTTATAGAGTTCACCTGGTAACATGCCTGGTGTGTATTAAAGCATCAGGGGAACACACTCTGCTCACTTATACTGTTCACCTGGTAACATGCCCTGTGTACATTAAACCATCAGGGGAACACACTCTCCTCACATATGCTGTTCACCTGGTAACATGTCCTGTGTGCATTAAACCATCAGTGGAACACAGTCTCCTCACTTATACTGTTCACCTGGTAACATATCCTGTGTGTATTAAACCATCAGGGGAACACAGTCTCCTCACTTATACTGTTCACCTGGTGACATGTCCCGTGCGTATTAAACAATCAGGGGAAAACTCTCTTCTCACTTCTAATCTGGAGCTGGTAACATGTCCCGTGTATATTAAACCATCAGGGGAACACAATCTGCTCACTTATGCAGTTCATCTGGTAACATGTCCTGTGTATATTAAACAATCAGGGGAACACACTCTCCTCACTTATACTGTTCACCTGGTGACATGTCCCTTGCGTATTAAACCATCAGAGGAACAGACTCTCCTCACTTACACTGTTCACCTGGTGACATGTCCCGTGTGTATTAAACCATCAGGGGAACACACTCTCCTCAGTTATGCTGTTCACCTGGTAACATGTCCCGTGTATATTAAACCACCAGGGGAACACACTCTCCTCACTTATACTGTTCACCTGGTAACATGTCCCGTTCGTATTAACCCATCAGGGGATCACATTCCCCTCACTTTTACTGTTCACCTGGTTTCATGTCCTGTGTATATTAAACCATCAGGGGAACACACTCTACTCACTTATACTGTTCACCTGGTAACATGGCCTGTGTGTATTAAACCATCAGGGGAACACACTCTCCTCACTTATACTGTACACCTGGTAACATTTCCCGTGTGTATTAAACAATCAGGGGAACAAACTCTGCTCACTTATACTGTTCACCTGGTAACATGTCCCGAGTATATTGAACCATCAGGGGAACACACTCTGCTCACTTATACTGTTCACCTGATGACATGTCCTGTATAGATTAAACCATCAGGGGAACACACCCTCCTCACTTATCGACTTCACCTGGTAACATGTCCCGTTCGATTTAAACCATCAGGGGAACACATTCCCCTCACTTATACTGTTCACCTGGTTACATGTCCTGTGTATATTAAACCATCAGGGGAACACACTCTCCTCACTTATACTGTTCACCTGGTAACATGTACCGTGCGCATTACACCATCAGGGGAACACACTCTCCTCACTTATAGAGTTCACCTGGTAACATGTCCCATGTATATTAAACAATGAGGGGAACACACTCTGCTCACTTATACTGTTCACCTGGCAACATGTCCTGTATAGATTTAACCACCAGGGGAACACACCCAATCACTTATAGAGTTCACCTGGTAACATGTCCCGTGTGTATTAAACCATCAGGGGAACACACTCTGCTCAGTTATACTGTTCACCTGGTAACATGTCATGTGTGTATTAAACCATCGGGGGAACACACTCTGCTCACTTATACCGTTCACCTGTTAACATGTCCTGTGTGCATGAAACCATCAGGGGAACACAGTCTCCTCACTTATCCTGTTCACTTGGGAACATGTCCTGTGTATATTAAACCATCAGGGGAACACACTCTCCTCACTTACACTGTTAACCTGGTAACATGTCCTGTGTGTATTAAACCATCAGGGGAACACACTCTCCTCACTTATACTGTTCACCTGGTAACATTTCCCGTGTGTATTAAACAATTAGTGGAACAAACTCTGCTCACTGAAACTGTTCACCTGGTAACATGTCCCGTGTATATTGAACCATCAGGCGAACACACTCTGATCACTTATACTGTTCACCTGGCAACATGTCCTGTATAGATTAAACCATCAGGGGAACACACCCTCCTCACTTATAGAGTTCACCTGGTAACATGTCCCGTGTGTATTAAACCATCAGGGGAACACACTCTGCTCACTTATACTGTTCACCTGGTAACATGCACTGTGCACATTAAACCATGAGTGGAACACAGTCTCCTCACTTATACTGTTCACCTGGTAACATGTCCTGTGTGCATTAAACCATCAGGGGAACACAGTCTCCTCACTTATACTGTTCACCTGGTGACATGTCCCGTGCGCATTAAACAATCAGGGGAACACTCTCTTCTCACTTCTAATTTGGAGCTGGTAACATGTCCCGTGTATATTAAACCATCAGGGGAACACAATCCGTTCACTTATGCAGTTCATCTGGTAACATGTCCTGTGTATATTAAACAATCAGGGGAACACACTCTCCTCACTTATACTGTTCACCTGGTGACATGTCCCGTGCGTATTAAACCATCAGGGGAACACACTCTCCTCACTTACAATGTTCACCTGGTGACATGTCCCGAGTGTATTAAACCATCAGGGGAACACACTCTCCTCACTCATGCTGTTCACCTGGTAACATGTCCCCTGTATATTAAACCACCAGAGGATCACACTCTCCTCACTTATACTGCTCATCTGGTAACATGTCCCGTGTGCATTAAACAATCAGGGGAACACATTCTCCTCACTTATACTGTTCACCTGGGAACATGTCCCGTTCGTATTAAACCATCAGGGGAACACATTCCCCTCACTTATACTGTTCACCTGGTTACATGTCCTGTGTATATTAAACCATCAGGGGAACACACTCTCCTCACTTATACTGTTCACCTGGTAACATGGCCTGCGTGTATTAAACCATCAGGGGAACACACTCTCCTCACTTATACTGTTCACCTGGTAACATTTCCCCTGTGTATTAAACATTCAGGGGAACAAACTCTGTTCACTTATACTGTTCACCTGGTAACATGTCCCGAGTATATTGAACCATCAGGGGAACACACTCTGCTCACTTATACTGTTCATCTGGCAACATGTCCTGTATAGATTAAACCATCAGGGGAACACACCCTCCTCACATATCGAGTTCACCTGGTAACATGTCCCGTTCGTATTAAACCATCAGGGGAACACATTCCCCTCACTTATACTGTTCACCTGGTTACATGTCCTGTGTATATTAAACCATCAGGGGAACACACACTCCTCACGTATACTGTTCACCTGGTAACATGTACCGTGCGTATTACACAATCAGGGGAACACACTCTCCTCACTTATAGAGTTCACCTGGTAAAATGTCCCATGTATATTAAACAATCAGGGGAACACACTCTGCTCACTTATACTGTTCACCTGGTAACATGTCATGTGTGTATTAAAACATCAGGGGAACACACTCTGCTCACTTATACTGTTCACCTGTTAACATGTCCTGTGTGCATTAAACCATCAGGGGAACACAGTCTCCTCACTTATACTGTTCACCTGGTGACATGTCCCGTGTGTATTAAACAATCAGGGGAACACTCTCTCCTCACTGCTACTCTAGAGCTGGTAACATGTCCCGTGTATATTAAACCATCAGGGGAACAGAATCTGCTCAGTTATCGAGTTCACCTGGTAACATGTCCCATGTATATTAAACCATCAGGGGAACACACTCTGCTCACTTATACAGTTCACCTGGTGACATGTCCCGTGCGTATTAAACAATCAGGGGAACACTCTCTCCTCACTTCTACTCTGGAGCTGTTAACATGTCCCGTGTATATTAAACCATGAAGGGGAACAAAATCTGCTCACTTATACAGTTCATCTGGTGACATGTCCTGTGTATATTAAACAATCAGGGGAACAGACTCTCCTCACTTATTCTGTTGACCTGGTAACACGTCCCGTTCGTATTAAACCATAAGGTGAACACATTGCCCTCACTTATACTGTTCACCTGGTAACATGTACCGTGCATATTACACCATCAGGGGAACACACTCTCCTCAATTATAATTCACCTGGTAACATGTCCCATGTATATTAAACCATCAGGGGAACACACTCTGCTCACTTATACTGTTCACCTGTTAACATGTCCTGTGTGCATTAAACCATCAGGGGAACACAGTCTCCTCACTTATACTGTTCAACATGTAACATCTCCTGTGTGCATTAAACCATCAGGGGAACACAGTCTCCTCACTTATACTGTTCACCTGGTGACATGTCCCGTGTGTATTAAACAATCAGGGGAACACTCTCTCCTCACTGCTACTCTAGAGCTGGTAACATCTCCCGTGTATATTAAACCATCAGGGGAACAGAATCTGCTCAGTTATCGAGTTCACCTGGTAACATGTCCCATGTATATTAAACCATCAGGGGAACACACTCTGCTCACTTATACAGTTCACCTGGTGACATGTCCCGTGCGTATTAAACAATCAGGGGAACACTCTCTCCTCACTTCTACTCTAGAGCTGGTAACATGTCCCGTGTATATTAAACCATGAAGGGGAACACAATCTGCTCACTTATACAGTTCATCTGGTGACATGTCCTGTGTATATTAAACAATCAGGGGAACAGACTCTCCTCACTTATACTGTTCACCTGGTGACATGTCCCGTGCGTATTAAACAATCAGGGGATCTCTCTCTCCTCACTTATACTGTTCACCTGGTAACATGTACAGTGCGTATTAAACCATCAGGGGAACACATTCTCCTCACTTACACTGTTCACCTGGTGACATGTCCCGTGTGTATTAAACCATCAGGGGAACACACTCTCCTCACTTATACTGTTCACCTGGTAACATGTCCCGTGTGCATTAAACAATCAGGGGAACACACTCTCCTCACTTATTCTGTTGACCTGGTAACACGTCCCGTTCGTATTAAACCATAAGGTGAACACATTGCCCTCACTTATACTGTTCACCTGGTTACATGTCCTGTGTATATTAAACCATCAGGGGAACACACACTCCTCACTTATACTGTTCACCTGGTAACATGTCCCATGTATATTAAACCATCAGGGGAACACACTCTGCTCCCTTATACTGTTCACCTGGCAACATGTCCTGTATAGATTAAACCTTCAGTGGAACACACAGTCCGCACTTATCGAGTTCACCTGGTAACATGTCCCGTGTGTATTAAACCATCAGGGGAACACACTCTGCTCACTTATACTGTTCACCTGGTAACATGTCATGTGTGTATTAAACCATCAGGGGAACACACTCTGCTCACTTATACTGTTCACCTGTTAACATGTCTTGTGTGCATTAAACCATCAGGGGAACACAGTCTCCTCACTTATACTATTCACCATGTAACATCTCCTGTGTGCATTAAACCATCAGGGGAACACAGTCTCCTCACTTATACTGTTCTCCTGGTAACATGTCCCGTGTATATTAAACAATCAGGGGAACAGAATCTGCTCAGTTATAGAGCTCACCTGGTAACATGTCCCATGTATATTAAACCATCAGGGGAAGACGCTCTGCTCACTTATACAGTTCATCTGGTAACATGTCCTGTGTATATTAAACAATCAGGGGAGAACACTCTGCTCACTTCTACTCTAGAGCTGGTAACATGTCCAGAGTATATTAAACCATCAGGGGAACTCAATCTGCTCACTTATACAGTTCATCTGCTAACATGTCCTGTGTATATTAAACAATCAGGGGAGAACACTCTCCTCACTTCTACTCTAGAGCTGGTAACATGTCCAGAGTATATTAAACCATCAGAGGAACACAATCTGCTCACTTATACATTTAATCTGGTAACATGTCCTGTGTATATTAAACAATCATGGGAACACACTCTGCTCACTTATACTGTTCACCTGTTAACATGTCATGTGTGCATTAAACCATCAGGGGAACACAGTCTCCTCACTTATACTATTCACCATGTAACATCTCCTGTGTGCATTAAACCATCAGGGGAACACACTGTCCTCACTTATACTGTTCACCTGGTAACATGTACCGTGCGTATTACACCTTCAGGGGAACACACTCTCCTCACTTATATTTCACCTGGTAACATGTCCCATGTATATTAAACCATCAGGGGAACACACTCTGCTCACTTATACTGTTCAACTGGCAACATGTCCTGTATAGATTAAACCATCAGTGGAACACACAGTCCTCACTTATCGAGTTCACCTGGTAACATGTCCCGTGTGTATTAAACCATCAGGGGAACACACTCTGCTCACTTATACTGTTCACATGGTAACATGTCATGTGTGTATTAAACCATCAGGGGAACACACTCTGCTCACTTATACTGTTCACCTGTTAACATGTCATGTGTGCATTAAACCATCAGGGGAACACAGTCTCCTCACTTATACTATTCACCATGTAACATCTCCTGTGTGCATTAAACCATCAGGGGAACACAGTCTCCTCACTTATACTGTTCACCTGGTAACATTTCCCGTGTATATTAAACAATCAGGGGAACAGAATCTGCTCAGTTATAGAGTTCACCTGGTAACATGTCCCATGTTTTTAACCATCAGGGGAACACACTCTGCTCACTTATACAGTTCATCTGGTAACATGTCCTGTGTATATTAAACAATCAGGGGAGAACACTCTCCTCACTTCTACTCTAGAGCTGGTAACATGTCCAGAGTATATCAAACCGTCAGGGGAACACAATCTGCTCACTTATTCTGTTCACCTGGTGACATGTCCCGTGCGTATTAAACAATCAGGGGAACACACTCTCCTCACTTCTACTCTAGAGCTGGTAACATGTCCCGTGTATATTAAACCATGAAGGGGAACACAATCTGCTCACTTATACAGTTCATCTGGTGACATGTCCTGTGTATATTAAACAATCAGGGGAACAGACTCTCCTCACTTATACTGTTCACCTGGTGACATGTCCCGTGCGTATTAAACAATCAGGGGATCTCTCTCTCCTCACTTATACTGTTCACCTCGTAACATGTACAGTGCGTATTAAACCATCAGGGGAACACATTCTCCTCACTTACACTGTTCACCTGGTGACATGTCCCGTGTGTATTAAACCATCAGGGGAACACACTCTCCTCACTTATACTGTTCACCTGGTAACATGTCCCGTGTGCATTAAACAATCAGGGGAACACACTCTCCTCACTTATTCTGTTGACCTGGTAACACGTCCCGTTCGTATTAAACCATAAGGTGAACACATTGCCCTCACTTATACTGTTCACCTGGTTACATGTCCTGTGTATATTAAACCATCAGGGGAACACACACTCCTCACTTATACTGTTCACCTGGTAACATGTCCCATGTATATTAAACCATCAGGGGAACACACTCTGCTCACTTATACTGTTCACCTGGCAACATGTCCTGTATAGATTAAACCTTCAGTGGAACACACAGTCCGCACTTATCGAGTTCACCTGGTAACATGTCCCGTGTGTATTAAACCATCAGGGGAACACACTCTGCTCACTTATACTGTTCACCTGGTAACATGTCATGTGTGTATTGAACCATCAGGGGAACACACTCTGCTCACTTATACTGTTCACCTGTTAACATGTCCTGTGTGCATTAAACCATCAGGGGAACACAGTCTCCTCACTTATACTATTCACCATGTAACATCTCCTGTGTGCATTAAACCATCAGGGGAACACAGTCTCCTCACTTATACTGTTCACCTGGTAACATGTCCCGTGTATATTAAACAATCAGGGGAACAGAATCTGCTCAGTTATAGAGCTCACCTGGTAACATGTCCCATGTATATTAAACCATCATGGGAAGACGCTCTGCTCACTTATACAGTTCATCTGGTAACATGTCCTGTGTATATTAAACAATCAGGGGAGAACACTCTGCTCACTTCTACTCTAGAGCTGGTAACATGTCCAGAGTATATTAAACCATCAGGGGAACTCAATCTGCTCACTTATACAGTTCATCTGCTAACATGTCCTGTGTATATTAAACAATCAGGGGAGAACACTCTCCTCACTTCTACTCTAGAGCTGGTAACATGTCCAGAGTATATTAAACCATCAGAGGAACACAATCTGCTCACTTATACATTTAATCTGGTAACATGTCCTGTGTATATTAAACAATCATGGGAACACACTCTGCTCACTTATACTGTTCACCTGTTAACATGTCATGTGTGCATTAAACCATCAGGGGAACACAGTCTCCTCACTTATACTATTCACCATGTAACATCTCCTGTGTGCATTAAACCATCAGGGGAACACACTGTCCTCACTTATACAGTTCACGTGGTAACATGTACCGTGCGTATTACACCTTCAGGGGAACACACTCTCCTCACTTATATTTCACCTGGTAACATGTCCCATGTATATTAAACCATCAGGGGAACACACTCTGCTCACTTATACTGTTCAACTGGCAACATGTCCTGTATAGATTAAACCATCAGTGGAACACACAGTCCTCACTTATCGAGTTCACCTGGTAACATGTCCCGTGTGTATTAAACCATCAGGGGAACACACTCTGCTCACTTATACTGTTCACATGGTAACATGTCATGTGTGTATTAAACCATCAGGGGAACACACTCTGCTCACTTATACTGTTCACCTGTTAACATGTCATGTGTGCATTAAACCATCAGGGGAACACAGTCTCCTCACTTATACTATTCACCATGTAACATCTCCTGTGTGCATTAAACCATCAGGGGAACACAGTCTCCTCACTTATACTGTTCACCTGGTAACATTTCCCGTGTATATTAAACAATCAGGGGAACAGAATCTGCTCAGTTATAGAGTTCACCTGGTAACATGTCCCATGTTTTTAACCATCAGGGGAACACACTCTGCTCACTTATACAGTTCATCTGGTAACATGTCCTGTGTATATTAAACAATCAGGGGAGAACACTCTCCTCACTTCTACTCTAGAGCTGGTAACATGTCCAGAGTATATTAAACCATCAGGGGAACTCAATCTGCTCACTTATACAGTTCATCTGCTAACATGTCCTGTGTATATTAAACAATCAGGGGAGAACACTCTCCTCACTTCTACTCTAGAGCTGGTAACATGTCCAGAGTATATTAAACCATCAGAGGAACACAATCTGCTCACTTATACATTTAATCTGGTAACATGTCCTGTGTATATTAAACAATCATGGGAACACACTCTGCTCACTTATACTGTTCACCTGTTAACATGTCATGTGTGCATTAAACCATCAGGGGAACACAGTCTCCTCACTTATACTATTCACCATGTAACATCTCCTGTGTGCATTAAACCATCAGGGGAACACACTGTCCTCACTTATACAGTTCACGTGGTAACATGTACCGTGCGTATTACACCTTCAGGGGAACACACTCTCCTCACTTATATTTCACCTGGTAACATGTCCCATGTATATTAAACCATCAGGGGAACACACTCTGCTCACTTATACTGTTCAACTGGCAACATGTCCTGTATAGATTAAACCATCAGTGGAACACACAGTCCTCACTTATCGAGTTCACCTGGTAACATGTCCCGTGTGTATTAAACCATCAGGGGAACACACTCTGCTCACTTATACTGTTCACATGGTAACATGTCATGTGTGTATTAAACCATCAGGGGAACACACTCTGCTCACTTATACTGTTCACCTGTTAACATGTCATGTGTGCATTAAACCATCAGGGGAACACAGTCTCCTCACTTATACTATTCACCATGTAACATCTCCTGTGTGCATTAAACCATCAGGGGAACACAGTCTCCTCACTTATACTGTTCACCTGGTAACATTTCCCGTGTATATTAAACAATCAGGGGAACAGAATCTGCTCAGTTATAGAGTTCACCTGGTAACATGTCCCATGTTTTTAACCATCAGGGGAACACACTCTGCTCACTTATACAGTTCATCTGGTAACATGTCCTGTGTATATTAAACAATCAGGGGAGAACACTCTCCTCACTTCTACTCTAGAGCTGGTAACATGTCCAGAGTATATCAAACCGTCAGGGGAACACAATCTGCTCAATTATTCTGTTCACCTGGTGACATGTCCCGTGCGTATTAAACAATCAGGGGAACACACTCTCCTCACTACTACTCTAGAGCTGGTAACATGTCCCGTGTATATTAAACCAACAGGGGAACAGAATCTGCTCAGTTATAGAGTTCACCTGGTAACATGTCCCATGTATATTAAACCATCAGGGGAACACACTCTGCTCACTTATACAGTTCATCTGGTAACATGTCCTGTGTATATTAAACCATCAGGGGAACACACTCTCCTTACTTATACTGTTCACCTGGTAACATGTACCGTGCGTATTACACCATCAGGGGAACACACTCTCCTCACTTATACTGTTCACGTGGTAACATGTCCCGTGTATATTAAACAATCAGGAGAACACACTCTCCTCACTTATACTGTTCAACTGGTAACATGTCCCGTCTGCATTATACCATCAGGGGAACACACTCTCCTCACTTCGAGAGATCACCTGGTATCATGTTCCATGTATATTAAACCATCAGGGGAACACACTCTGCTCACCTATACTGTTCACCTGGCAACATGTACTGTATAGATTAAACCATCAGTTGAACACACCCTCCTCACTTATAGAGTTCACCTGGTAACATGTCCCGTGTGTATTAAACCATCAGGGGAACACACTCTGCTCACCTATACTGTTCACCTGGTTACATGTCCTGTGTGTATTAAACCATCAGGGGAACAGACTCTGCTCACTTATACTGTTCACCTGGTAACATGTCCTGTGTGCATTAAACCATCAGGGGAACACAGTCTCCTCACTTATACTGTTCACCTGGTAACATGTCCCGTGCGTATTAAACAATCAGGGGAAAACACTCGGCCCACTTATACAGTTCATCTGGTAACATGTCCTGTGTATATTAAACAATCAGGTGAAGACACTCACACTCTCCTCACTTATCCTGTTCTCCTCTTGACATGTCCCGTGCGTATTAAACAATTAGGGGAACACACTCTCCTCACTTATACTGTTCACCTGGTAACATTTCCCCTGTGTATTAAACATTCAGGGGAACAAACTCTGCTCACTTATACTGTTCACCTGGTAACATGTCCCGAGTATATTGAACCATCAGGGGAACACACTCTGCTCACTTATACTGTTCATCTGGCAACATGTCCTGTATAGATTAAACCATCAGGGGAACACACCCTCCTCACATATCGAGTTCACCTGGTAACATGTCCCGTTCGTATTAAACCATCAGGGGAACACATTCCCCTCACTTATACTGTTCACCTGGTTACATGTCCTGTGTATATTAAACCATCAGGGGAACACACACTCCTCACGTATACTGTTCACCTGGTAACATGTACCGTGCGTATTACACCATCAGGGGAACACACTCTCCTCACTTATAGAGTTCACCTGGTAAAATGTCCCATGTATATTAAACAATCAGGGGAACACACTCTGCTCACTTATACTGTTCACCTGGTAACATGTCATGTGTGTATTAAACCATCAGGGGAACACACTCTGCTCACTTATACTGTTCACCTGTTAACATGTCCTGTGTGCATTAAACCATCAGGGGAACACAGTCTCCTCACTTATACTGTTCACCTGGTGACATGTCCCGTGTGTATTAAACAATCAGGGGAACACTCTCTCCTCACTGCTACTCTAGAGCTGGTAACATGTCCCGTGTATATTAAACCATCAGGGGAACAGAATCTGCTCAGTTATCGAGTTCACCTGGTAACATGTGCCATGTATATTAAACCATCAGGGGAACACACTCTGCTCACTTATACAGTTCACCTGGTGACATGTCCCGTGCGTATTAAACAATCAGGGGAACACTCTCTCCTCACTTCTACTCTCGAGCTGTTAACATGTCCCGTGTATATTAAACCATGAAGGGGAACACAATCTGCTCACTTATACAGTTCATCTGGTGACATGTCCTGTGTATATTAAACAATCAGGGGAACAGACTCTCCTCACTTATACTGTTCACCTGGTGACATGTCCCGTGCGTATTAAACAATCAGGGGAGCTCTCTCTCCTCACTTATACTGTTCACCTGGTAACATGTACAGTGCGTATTAAACCATCAGGGGAACACATTCTCCTCACTTACACTGTTCACCTGGTGACATGTCCCGTGTGTATTAAACCATCAGGGGAACACACTCTCCTCACTTATACTGTTCACCTGGTAACATGTCCCGTGTGCATTAAACAATCAGGGGAACACACTCTCCTCACTTACTCTGTTGACCTGGTAACACGTCCCGTTCGTATGAAACCATAAGGTGAACACATTGCCCTCACTTACACTGTTCACCTGGTTACATGTCCTGTGTATATTAAACCATCAGGGGAACACACACTCCTCACTTATACTGTTCACCTGGTAACATGTCCCATGTATATTAAACCATCAGGGGAACACACTCTGCTCACTTATACTGTTCACCTGGCAACATGTCCTGTATAGATTAAACCTTCAGTGGAACACACAGTCCGCACTTATAGAGTTCACTTGGTAACATGTCCCGTGTGTATTAAACCATCAGGGGAACACACTCTGCTCACTTATACTGTTCACCTGGTAACATGTCATGTGTGTATTAAACCATCAGGGGAACACACTCTGCTCACTTATACTGTTCAACTGTTAACATGTCCTGTGTGCATTAAACCATCAGGGGAACACAGTCTCCTCACTTATACTATTCACCATGTAACATCTCCTGTGTGCATTAAACCATCAGGGGAACACAGTCTCCTCACTTATACTGTTCACCTGGTAACATGTCCCGTGTATATTAAACAATCAGGGGAACAGAATCTGCTCAGTTATAGAGTTCACCTGGTAACATGTCCCATGTATATTAAACCATCAGGGGAAGACGCTCTGCTCACTTATACAGTTCATCTGGTAACATGTCCTGTGTATATTAAACAAACAGGGGAGAACACTCTCCTCACTTCTACTCTAGAGCTGGTAACATGTCCAGAGTATATTAAACCATCAGAGGAACACAATCTGCTCACTTATACATTTAATCTGGTAACATGTCCTGTGTATATTAAACAATCATGGGAACAGACTCTGCTCACTTATACTGTTCACCTGGTAGCATGTCCTGTGTATATTAATGCATCAGGGGAACACACTCTCCTCACTTATACTGTTCACCTGGTAACATGTACCGTGCGTATTACACCTTCAGGGGAACACACTCTCCTCACTTATATTTCACCTGGTAACATGTCCCATGTATATTAAACCATCAGGGGAACACACTCTGCTCACTTATACTGTTCAACTGGCAACATGTCCTGTATAGATTAAACCATCAGTGGAACACACAGTCCTCACTTATAGAGTTCACCTGGTAACATGTCCCGTGTGTATTAAACCATCAGGGGAACACACTCTGCTCACTTATACTGTTCACCTGGTCACATGTCATGTGTGTATTAAACCATCAGGGGAACACACTCTGCTCACTTATACTGTTCACCTGTTAACATGTCATGTGTGCATTAAACCATCAGGGGAACACAGTCTCCTCACTTATACTATTCACCATGTAACATCTCCTGTGTGCATTAAACCATCAGGGGAACACAGTCTCCTCACTTATACTGTTCACCTGGTAACATTTCCCGTGTATATTAAACAATCAGGGGAACAGAATCTGCTCAGTTATAGAGTTCACCTGGTAACATGTCCCATGTTTTTAACCATCAGGGGAACACACTCTGCTCACTTATACAGTTCATCTGGTAACATGTCCTGTGTATATTAAACAATCAGGGGAGAACACTCTCCTCACTTCTACTCTAGAGCTGGTAACATGTCCAGAGTATATTAAACCGTCAGGGGAACACAATCTGCTCACTTATTCTGTTCACCTGGTGACATGTCCCGTGCGTATTAAACAATCAGGGGAACACACTCTCCTCACTACTACTCTAGAGCTGGTAACATGTCCCGTGTATATTAAACCAACAGGGGAACAGAATCTGCTCAGTTATAGAGTTCACCTGGTAACATGTCCCATGTATATTAAACCATCAGGGGAAAACACTCTGCTCACTTATACAGTTCATCTGGTAACATGTCCAGTGTATATTAAACCATCAGGGGAACACACTCTCCTTACTTATACTGTTCACCTGGTAACATGTACCGTGCGTATTACACCATCAGGGGAACACACTCTCCTCACTTATACTGTTCACGTGGTAACATGTCCCGTGTATATTAAACAATCAGGAGAACACACTCTCCTCAATTATACTGTTCAACTGGTAACATGTCCCGTCTGCATTATACCATCAGGGGAACACACTCTCCTCACTTCGAGAGTTCACCTGGTATCATGTTCCATGTATATTAAACCATCAGGGGAACACACTCTGCTCACCTATACTGTTCACCTGGCAACATGTACTGTATAGATTAAACCATCAGGGGAACACACCCTCCTCACTTATAGAGTTCACCTGGTAACATGTCCCGTGTGTATTAAACCATCAGGGGAACACACTCTGCTCACTTATACTGTTCACCTGGTTACATGTCCTGTGTGTATTAAACCATCAGGGGAACAGACTCTGCTCACTTATACTGTTCACCTGGTAACATGTCCTGTGTGCATTAAACCATCAGGGGAACACAGTCTCCTCACTTATACTGTTCACCTGGTAACATGTCCCGTGCGTATTAAACAATCAGGGGAACACACTCACACTCTCCTCACTTATACTGTTCACCTCTTGACATGTCCCGTGCGTATTAAACAATTAGGGGAACACACTCTCCTCACTTCTACTCTAGAGCTGGTAACATGTCCCGTGTATATTAAACCATCAGGGGAACACAATCTGCTCACTTATACAGTTCATCTGGTAACATGTCCTGTGTATATTAAACAATCAGGGGAACACACTCTCCTCACTTATACTGTTCTCCTGGTGACATGTCCCGTGCGTGTTAAACAATCAGGGGAACACACTCTCCTCACTTACACTGTTCCCCTGGTGACATGTCCCGTGACTATATAAACATCATGGGAACACACTCTCCTCACTTATACTGTTCACCTGGTAACATGTCCAGTGTATATTAAACCACCAGGGGAACACACTCTCCTCAATTATACTGCTCATCTGTTAACATGTCCCGTGTGTATTAAACAATCAGGGGAACACACTCTCCTCACGTATACTGTTCACCTGGTAACATGCCCCGTTCGTATTAAACCATCAGGGGAACACATACCCCTCACTTATACTGTTCACCTGGTGACATGTCCCATGTGTATTAAACCATCAGGGGAACACACTCTCCTCACTTATACTGTTCACCTGGTGACTTGTCCCGTGTATTTTAAACCAAGAGGGGAACAGACTCTCCTCTCGTATGCTGTTCACCTGGTAATATGTCCCGTGCATATTAAACAATCAGGAGAACACACTCTCCTCACTTATACGGTTCTCATGGTAACATGTCCCGTGTATATTAAACAATCTGGGGAACACACTCTCCTCACTTATACTGTTCACCTGGTGACTAGTCCCATGCGTATTAAACAATCAGGGGAACACACTCTCTTCACTTCTCGTCTGGAGCTGGTAACATGTCCCGTGTATATTATTTCCTCAGGGGAACACACTCTCCTCACTTCTACTGTTCACCTGGTGACATGTCCTGTGCGTCTTAAATCATCAGGGGAACACACTCTCCTCACTTATACTGTTCATCTGGTGACATGTCCCGTGTATATTAAACCATCAGGGGAACACAATCTCCTCACATATACTGTTCACTTGGGAACATGTCCCGTTTATGTAAAACCATCATGGGAACACACTCTCCCCACTTATATGTTCAGTTGGTGACATGTCCCGTGTGCATTAAACAATCAGGGGAACACACTCTCCTCACTTATACTGTTCACCTGGTAACATGTCCCGTGTGTGTTGAACAATCAGGGGAACACTCTCTCCTCATTTATACTGTTCACCTGGTAACATGTCCTGTGTGTATTAAACAATCTGGGGAACACACTCTCCTCACTTATTCTCTTCACCTTGTAACATGTCCTGTGAAGATTAACCCATCAGGGGAACACACTCTCCTCACTTCTACTGTTCACCTGGTAACATGTCCCGTGTGCATTAAAAAATCAGGGGAACCCACTCTCCTCACTTATACTTTTCATCTGGTAACGTGTCCTGTGTATATTAAACCATCAGTGGAACACACTCTCCTCACTTAGACGGTTCCCCTGGTGACCTGTCCCGTGTGCATTAAACAATCAGTGGAACACACTCTCCTCACTTATACTGTTCATCTGGTAACATGTCCCGTTTATATTAAACCATCAGGGGAACACACTCTCCTCACTTATACTGTTCACATGGTGACATGTCCCGTGTTTATTAAACAATCAGTGCAACACACTCTCCTCACTTATACTGTTCACCTGGTGACATGTCCCGTGTTTATTAAACAATCAGTGGAACACACTCTCCTCACTTATACTGTTCACCTGATGACATGTCCCGTGCGTATTAAACAATCAGTGGAAAACACTCTCCTCACTATTCTGTTCACCTGGTAACATGTCCCGTGTGTATTAAAGTGAGGAGAATGTGTTCCCCTGATGGTTTCATATGCACGGGACATGTTACCAGGTGAACAGTATAAGTGAGGGGAGCGTGTTCCCCTGATTGTTTGATGCACACGGGTCACGTCACCAGGCGAACAGCATAAGTGAGGAGAGTGTGTTCCCCTGATTCTTCAATACGCACCGGACATGTTACCAGATGAACAGTATAAGTGAGGAGAGTGTGTTCCCCTGATTTTTTAATGCACACGGGACATGTTACCAGGTGAACAGTAGAAGTGAGGAGAGTGTGTTCCCCTGATGGTTTAATATACACAGGACATGTTACCAGATGAACAGTATAAGTGAGGAGAGTGTGTTACCCTGATTGTTTAATGCACACGGGACAGGTCACCAGGGGAACAGTCTATGTGAGGAGAGTGTGTTCCCCTTATGGTTTATTATCGACGGGACATATCACCAGATGAGCAGTATAAGTGAGGAGAGTGTGTTCCCCTGATGGTTTAATATACACGGGACACGTTACCAGATGAGCAGTTTAAGTGAGGAGAGTGTGTTCCCCTGATTGTTTAATGCACACGGGACATGTCACCAGGTGAACAGAATAAGTGAGGAGAGAGTGTTCCCCTGATTGTTTAATGCACACGGGACATGTCACCAGGTGAACTTTATAAGTGAGGAGAGTGTGTTCCCCTGATTGTTTTATACACACGGGACATGTCACCAGGTGAACAGTATAAGTGAGGAGAGAGTGTTCCCCTGATTGTTTTATACACACGGGACATGTCACCAGGTGAACAGTATAAGTGAGGAGAGTGTGTTCCCCTGATTGTTTAATACACACTGGACATGTCACCAGGTGAACAGTATAAGTGAGGAGAGTGTGTTCCCCTGATTGTTTAATACGCACGGGACATGTTACCAGATGAACAGTATAAGTGAGGAGAGTGTGTTACGCTGATTGTTTAATACACACGGGTCATTTTAATACGTGAACAGAATAAGTGAGGAGAGTGTGTTCCCCTGATTGTTTAATGCACACGGGACATGTCACCAGGTGAACAGAATAAGTGAGGAGAGTGTGTTCCCCTGATTGTTTAATGCACACGGGACATGTCACCAGGTGAACAGAATAAGTGAGCTGAGTGTGCTCCCCTGATTGTTTAATGCACACAGGACATGTTACCAGGTGAACAGTATAAGTGAGGAGAGTGTGTTCCCCTGATGGTTTAATATACACGGGACATGTTATCAGGTGAACAGAATAAGTGAGGAGAGTGTGTTCCCCTGATTGTTTAATGCACACGGGACAGGTCACCAGGGGAACACTATAAGTGAGGAGAGTGTGTTCCCATGACTTTTTAATGCACAAGGGACATGTTACCAGGTGAACAGTAGAATTGAGGAGAGTGTGTTCCCCTGATGGTTTCATATACATGGGACATGTTACCAGGTGAACAGTATAAGTGAAGAGAGTGTGTTCCCCTGATGGTTTAATATACACAGGACATGTTACCAGGTGAACATTATAAGTGAGGAGAGTGTGTTCCCCTGATTGTTTAATTCACACGTGACATGTTACCAGGTGAACAGAATAGTGAGGAGAGTGTTTTCCCATGATGGTTTAATGCCCACGGGACATGTTACCAGATGAAAAGTATAAGTGAGGAGAGTGTGTTCCCCTGATTGTTTAATACGCACGGGACATGTCACCAGGTGAACAGTATAAGTGAGGAGAGTGTGTTCCCCTGATTGTTTTATACACACGGGACATGTCACCAGGTGAACAGTATAAGTGAGGAGAGTGTGTTCCCCTGATTGTTTAATACGCACGGGACATGTTACCAGGTGAACAGTAGAAGTGAAGAGAGTGTGTTCCCCTGATGGTTTAACAATACAGGAAATGTTACCAGGTGAACAGTATAAGTGAGGAGAGTGTGTTCACCTGATTGTTTAATACACACGGGACATGTTACCAGGTGAACAGAATAGTGAGGAGAGTTTTTTCCCCTGATGGTTTAATGTGCACGGGACATGTCACAACGTGAACATTAAAAGTGAGGAAAGTGTGTTCCCCTGATTGTTTAATACACACGGGACATGTCACCAGGTGAACAGAATAAGTGAGGAGAGTGTGTTCCCCTGATTGTTTAATTCACACGGGACATGTTACCAGGTGAACAGTATTAGTGAGGATAGTGTGTTCCCCTGATGGTTTAATATACACGGGACATGTTGCCAGGTGAACAGTATAAGTGAGAAGAGTGTGTTCCCCAGATTGATTAATATACACGGGACATCTTACCAGGTGAACAGTATAAGTGAGGAGAGAGTGTTCCCCTGATGGTTTAATACGCACAGGACATGTTACCAGGTGAACAGTATAAGTGAGGAGAATGTGTTCCCCTGATTGTTTAATATACACGGGACATTTTACCAGGTGAACAGTATATGTGAGGAGAGTGTGTTCCCCTGATTGTTTAATACACACAGGGCATGTTACCAGGTTAACAGGATAAGTGAGGAGAGTGTCTTCCCTTGACGGTTTAATACACACGGGACATGTTACCAGGTGAACAGTATAAGTGAGGAGAGTGTGTTCCCCTGATTGTTTAATACACACAGGACATGTTACCAGGTGAAAAGTATAAGTGAGGAGAGTGTGTTCCCTGATTGTTTAATACGCACAGGACATGTTGCCAGGTGAACAGTATAAGTGAGGAGAGTGTGTTCCCTGTTTGTTTAATACACACAGGACATGTTACCAGGTGAACAGTATAAGTGAGGAGCGTGTGATCCCCTGATTGTTTAATAGGCACAGGACATGTTACCAGGTGAACTGTATTAGTGAGGATAGTGTGTTCCCCTGATGGTTTAATATACACGGGACATGTTACCAGGCGAACTGTATTAGTGAGGATAGTGTGTTCCCCTGATGGTTTAATATACACGGGACATGTTACCAGGTGAACAGTATAAGTGAGGAGAGTTTGTTCCCCTGATTGCTTAATACGCACAGGACATGTTACCAGGTGAACAGTATAAGTGAGGAGAGTGTGCTCCACTGATTGTTTAATACGCACAGGACATGTTACTAGGTGAACAGTATTAGTGAGGAGAGTGTGATCCCCTGTTTGTTTAATACGCACAGGACATGTCACCAGGTGAACAGTATAAGTGAGGAGAGTGTGTTCCCCTGATTGTTTAATATACACGGGACATGTTGCCAGGTGAACAGTATAAGTGAGGAGAGTGTGTTCCCCAGATTGATTAATATACACGGGACATGTGACCAGGTGAACAGTATAAGTGAGGAGAGTGTGTTCCCCTGATTGTTTAATGTACATGGGACATGTTACCAGGTGCACAGTGTAAGTGAGGAGAGTGTGTTCCCCTGATTGTGTAATACGCACAGGACATGTTACCAGGTGAACAGTATATGCGAGGAGAGTATGTTCCCCTGATCTTTTAATACGCACAGGAGATGTTACCAGTTGAACAGAATTAGTGAGGATAGTGTGTTCCCCTGATGGTTTAATATACATGGGACATGTTGCCAGGTGAACAGTATAAGTGAGGAGAGTGTGTTCCCCAGATTCATTAATATACACGGGACATGTTACCAGTTGAACAGTATTAGTGAGGATAGTGTGTTCCCCTGATTGTTTAATATACATGGGACATGTTGCCAGGTGAACAGTATAAGTGAGAAGAGTGTGTTCCCCAGATTGATTAATATACACGGGACATCTTACCAGGTGAACAGTATTAGTGAGGATAGTGTGTTCCCCTGATTGTTTAATATACATGGGACATGTTACCAGGAGAACAGTATAAGTGAGGAGAGTGTGTTCCCCTGATTGTTTAATACACACGGGACATGTCAACAGGTGAAAAGTTTAAGTGAGGAGAGTCTGCTTCCCTGATTGTTTAATACACACGGGACATGTCAACAGGTGAAATTTTTAAGTGAGGAGAGTGTGTTCCCCTGATGGTTTAATATACATGGGACATGTTACCAGGTGATCAGTTTAAGAGAGCAGAGTTTGTTCCCCTGATGGTTTAATATACAAGGAACATGTCAGCAGGTGAACAGTATAAGTGAGGCGAGTGTGTTCCCCTGATAATTTTATATACACGGGACATGTCACCAGGTGAACAGTATAAGTAGGGAGAGTGTGTTCCCTTGATGGTTTAATACACACGGGACATGTCACCAGATGAACAGTATAAGTCAGGAGAGTGTGGTCCCCTGATGTTTGGATATACACGGGACATGTTACCAGATGAACAGTATAAGTGAGGAGAGTGTGGTCCCCTGATGTTTTAATATACAAGGGACATATTTCCAGGTGTACAGTGTAAGTGAGGAGAGTGTGTTCCCCTGATTGTTTAATATACACAGGACATGTTACCAGTTGAACAGTATAAGTGAGGAGAGAGTGTTCCCCTGATGGTTTAATACGCACAGGACATGTTACCAGGTGAACAGTATAAGTGAGGAGAATGTGTTCCCCTGATTGTTTAATATACACGGGACATGTTACCAGGTGAACAGTATATGTGAGGAGAGTGTGTTCCCCTGATTGTTTAATACACACAGGGCATGTTACCAGGTTAACAGTATAAGTGAGGAGAGTGTCTTCCCCTGACGGTTTAATACACACGGGACATGTTACCACGTGAACAGTGTAAGTGAGGAGAGTGTGTTCCCCTGATTGTTTAATACGCAGAGGACATGTTACCAGGTGAACAGTATAAGTGAGGAGAGTGTCTTCCCCTGACGGTTTAATATACACGGGACATGTTACCAGGTGAGCAGTATAAGTGAGGAGAGTGTGTTCCCTTGATTGCTTAATACGCACAGGACATGTTACCAGGCGAAAAGTATAAGTGAGGAGAGTGTGTTCCCCTGATTGTTTAATACGCACAGGACATGTTGCCAGGTGAACAGTATAAGTGAGGAGCGTGTGATCCCCTGATTGTTTAATAGGCACAGGACATGTTATCAGGTGAACTGTATTAGTGAGGATAGTGTGTTCCCCTGATGGTTTAATATACACGGGACATGTTACCAGGTGAACAGTATAAGTGAGGAGAGTGTGTTCCCCTGATTGCTTAATACGCACAGGACATGTTACCAGGTGAACAGTATAAGTGAGGAGAGTGTGCTCCCCTGATTGTTTAATACGCACAGGACATGTTACCAGGTGAACAGTATTAGTGAGGAGAGTGTGATTCCCTGATTGTTTAATACGCACAGGACATGTCACCAGGTGAACAGTATAAGTGAGGAGAGTGTGTTCGCCTGATTGTTTAATATACACGGGAGATGTTGCCAGGTGAACAGTATAAGTGAGGAGAGTGTGTTCCCTAGATTGATTAATATACACGGGACATGTTTTCAGGTGAACAGTATAAGTGAGGAGAGTGTGTTCCCCTTATTGTTTAATGTACATGGGACATGTTACCAGGTGCACAGTGTAAGTGAGTAGAGTGTGTTCCCCTGATTGTTTAATACACACGGGACATGTCAACAGGTGAAAAGTTTAAGTGAGGAGAGTGTGTTCCCCTGATGGTTTAATATACATTGGACATGTTACCAGGTGAACAGTTTAAGAGAGCAGAGTGTGTTCCCCTGATGGTATAATATACATGGGACATGTCACCAGGTGAACAGGTTAAGTGTTGCGAGTGTGTTGCCCTGATGGTTTAATACACACGGGACATGTTACCAGATGAACAGTATTAGTGAGGAGATTGTGTTCCCCTGATGGTTTAATGTACACGGACATGTTTCCAGGCGAACATTATAAGTGAGGAGAGTGTGTTCTTCTGATTGTTTAATATACACGGGACATTTTACCAGGTGAACAGTATAAGTGAGGAGATTCTGTTCCCCTGATTGTTTAATATACACGGGACATGTCACCAGGTGAACAGTATAAGTGAGGAGAGTGTGTTCCCCTGATGGTTTAATATACACGGGTCATATTACCAGGTGAACTGTGTAAGTGAGGAGAGTGTGTTCCCCTGATTGTTTAATACGCACGGGACATGTTACCAGGTGAACAGTATAAGTGAGGAGAGTGTGTTCCGCTGATTGTTTTATATACACGGACATGTCACCAGGTGAACAGTATAAGTGAGGAGAGTGTGTTCCCCTGATTGTTTAATACGCACGGGACATGTTACGAGGTGAACAGTATAAGGGAGGAGAGTGTGTTCCCCTGATTGTTTTATATACACGGACATGTTACCAGGTGAACAGTATAAGTGAGGGGAGTGTGTTCCCCTGATTGTTTTATATACACGGACATGTTACCAGGTGAACTGCATAAGTGAGGAGAGTATGTTTCCCTGATTGTTTAATACGCACGGGACATGTTACCAGGTGAACAGTATAAGTGAGGAGA
Organism: Heterodontus francisci; assembly: GCF_036365525.1. NCBI lineage: Eukaryota > Metazoa > Chordata > Chondrichthyes > Heterodontiformes > Heterodontidae > Heterodontus > Heterodontus francisci. The sequence goes on along the minus strand of NC_090398.1, from coordinate 65,642,042 downwards.
GTGTGTTCCCCTGATTGTTTTATATGCACGGACATGTCACCAGGTGAACAGTATAAGTGAGGAGAGTGTGTTCCCCTGATTGCTTGATACGCACGGGACATGTTACCAGGTGAACAGTATAAGTGAGTAGAGTGTGTTCCCCTGATTGTTTAATACGCACGGGACATGTTACCAGGTGAACAGTATAAGTGTGTAGAGTGTGTTCCCCTGATTGTTTAATACACACGGGACAAGTTACCAGGTGAACAATATAAGTAAGAAGAGTGTGTTCCCCTGATTGTTTAATACACACGGGACATGTTACCAGGTGAACAATATAAGTTAGGAGAATGTGTTCACCTGATTGCTTAATACACACGGGACATGTCACCAGGTGAACAGTATAAGTGAGGAGAGTGTGTTCCCTGATGGTTTAATATACACAGGACATGTTACAAGGTGAACAGTATAAGTGAGGAGAATGTGTTCCCCTGATTGTTTAATACTGACGGGACATGTTACCAGATGAACAGTATAAGTGAGGAGAGTGTTTTCCCCTGGTGGTTTAATATACATGTGACATGTTACCAGGTGTGCAGTGTAAGTGAGGAGAGTGTGTTCCCCTGATTGTTTAATACACACGGGACATGTTGCCAGGTGAACAGTATAAGTGAGGAGAGTGTGTTCCCCTGATTGTTTAATACACACGGGACATGTCAACAGGTGAAAAGTTTAAGTGAGGAGAGTGTGTTCTCCTGATGGTTTAATATACATGGGACATGTTACCAGGTGAACAGTTTAGGAGAGCAGAGTGTGCTCTCCTGATGATTTTATATACACGGGACATGTCACCAGGTGAACAGTATGAGTGAGGAGAGTGTGTTCCCCTGATTGTTTAATACACACAGGGCATGTTACCACGTTAACAGTATAAGTGAGGAGAGTGTGTTCCCCTGATTGTTTTATATACACGGACATGTCACCAGGTGAACAGTATAAGTGAGGAGAGTGTGTTCCCCTGATTGTTTGATACGCACGGGACATGTTACCAGGTGAACAGTATAAGTGAGTAGAGTGTGTTCCCCTGATTGTTTAATACGCACGGGACATGTTACCAGGTGAACAGTATAAGTGTGTAGAGTGTGATCCCCTGATTGTTTAATACACACGGGACATGTTACCAGGTGAACAATATGAGTAAGAAGAGTGTGTTCCCCTGATTGTTTAATACACACGGGACATGTTACCAGGTGAACAATATAAGTTAGGAGAATGTTTTCACCTGATTGTTTAATACACACGGGACATGTCACAAGGTGAACAGTATAAGTGAGGAGAGTGTGTTCCCTGATGGTTTAATATACACAGGACATGTTACAAGGTGAACAGTATAAGTGAGGAGAATGTGTTCCCCTGATTGTTTAATACTGACGGGACATGTTACCAGGTGTACAGTGTAAGTGAGGAGAGTGTGTTCCCCTGATTGTTTAATACACACGGGACATGTTGCCAGGTGAACAGTATAAGTGAGGAGAGTGTGTTCCCCTGATTGTTTAATACACACGGGACATGTCAACAGGTGATAAGTTTAAGTGAGGAGAGTGTGTTCCCCTGATGGTTTAATATACATGGGACATGTTACCAGGTGAACAGTTTAGGAGAGCAGAGTGTGCTCTCCTGATGATTTTATATACACGGGACATGTCACGAGGTGAACAGTATAAGTGAGGAGAGTGTGTTCCCCTGATTGTTTAATACACACAGGGCATGTTACCACGTTAACAGTATAAGTGAGGAGAGTGTGTTCCCCTGATTGTTTAATACACACAGGGCATGTTACCAGGTTAACAGTATAAGTGAGGAGAGTGTCTTCCCCTGACGGTTTAATACACACGGGACATGTTACCAGGTGAACAGTATAAGTGAGGAGAGTGTGTTCCCATGATTATTTAATACGCACGGGACATGTTACCAGGTGAACAGTATAAGTAAGGAGAGTGTCTTCCCCTGACGGTTTAATACACACGGGACATGTTAACAGGTGAAAAGTATAAGTGAGGAGAGTGTGTTCCCCTGATTGCTTAATACGCACAGGACATGTTTCCAGGTGAAAAGTATAAGTGAGGAAAGTGTGTTCCCCTGATTGTTTAATACGCACAGGACATTTTGCCAGGTGAACAGTATAAGTGAGGAGAGTGTGTTCCCTGTTTGTTTAATATGCACAGGACATGTTACCAGGTGAACAGTATAAGTGAGGAGAGTGTGTTCCCCTGATTGTTTAAAATACACGGGACATGTTACCAGGTGAACTGTATTAGTGAGGATAGTGTGTTCCTCTGATGGTTTAACATACACGCGACATGTTACCAGGTGAACAGTATAAGTGAGGAGAGTGTGTTCCCCTGATTGCTTAATACGCACAGGACATGTTACCAGGTGAACAGTATAAGTGAGGAGAGTGTGTTCCCCTGTTGTTTTAATACACACAGGACATGTTGCCAGGTGAACAGTATAAGTGAGGAGGGTGTGTTCCCCTGATTGTTTAATACGCACAGGACATGTTACCAGGTGAACAGTATAAGTGAGGAGAGTGTGATCCCCTGATTGTTTAATACGCACAGGACATGACACCAGGTGAACAGTATAAGTGAGGAGAGTGTGTTCTCCTGATTGTTTAATATACACGGGACATGTCACCAGGTGAACAGTATAAGTGAGGAGAGTGTGTTCCCCAGATTGTTTAATAAACACGGGACATGTGACCAGGTGAACAGTATAGGTGAGGAGAGTGTGTTCCCCTGATTGTTTATTGTACATGGGACATGTTACCAGGTGCACAGTGTAAGTGAGGAGAGTGTGTTCCCCTGATTGTCTAATACACACGGGACATGTCAACAGGTGAAAAGTTTAAGTGAGGAGAGTGTGTTCCCCTGATGGTTTAATATACATTGGACATGTTACCAGGTGAACAGTTTAAGAGAGCAGAGTGTGTTCCCCTGATGGTATAATATACATGGGACATGTCACCAGGTGAACAGTATAAGTGATGTGGGTGTGTTCCCCTGATGGTTTAATACACACGGGACATGTTACCAGATGAACAGTATAAGTGAGAGGAGTGTGTTCCCCTGATGGTTTAATATACACGGACATGTTTTGCAGGCGAACATTATAAGTGAGGAGAGGGTGTTCTTCTAATTGTTTAATATACACGGGACATGTTACCAGGTGAACAGTATAAGTGAGGAGATTGTGTTCCCCTGATTGTTTAATATACACGGGACATGTCACCAGGTGAACAGTATAAGTGAGGAGAGTGTGTTCCCTTGATGGTTTAATGTACAAGGGACATGTCACCAGGTGAACAGGATAACTGAGGAGAGTGTGTTCCCCTGATTGTTTAATACGCACGGGACAAGTTACCAGGTGAGCAGTATAAGTGAGGAGAGTGTGTTCCCCTGATTGTTTTACATACACGGACATGTCACCAGGTGAACAGTATAAGTGAGGAGAGTGTGTTCCCCTGATTGTTTGATACGCACGGGACATGTTACCAGGTGAACAGTATAAGTGAGTAGAGTGTGTTCCCCTGATTGTTTAATACGCACGGGACATGTTACCAGGTGAACAGTATAAGTGTGTAGAGTGTGATCCCCTGATTGTTTAATACACACGGGACATGTTACCAGGTGAACAATATGAGTAAGAAGAGTGTGTTCCCCTGATTGTTTAATACACAGGGGACATGTTACCAGGTGAACAATATAAGTTAGGAGAATGTGTTCACCTGATTGTTTAATACACACGGGACATGTCACAAGGTGAACAGTATAAGTGAGGAGAGTGTGTTCCCTGATGGTTTAATATACACAGGACATGTTACAAGGTGAACAGTATAAGTGAGGAGAATGTGTTCCCCTGATTGCTTAATACTGACGGGACATGTTACCAGGTGTACAGTGTAAGTGAGGAGAGTGTGTTCCCCTGATTGTTTAATACACACGGGACATGTTGCCAGGTGAACAGTATAAGTGAGGAGAGTGTGTTCCCCTGATTGTTTAATACACACGGGACATGTCAACAGGTGATAAGTTTAAGTGAGGAGAGTGTGTTCCCCTGATGGTTTAATACACATGGGACATGTTACCAGGTGAACAGTTTAGGAGAGCAGAGTGTGCTCTGCTGATGATTTTATATACACGGGACATGTCACGAGGTGAACAGTATAAGTGAGGAGAGTGTGTTCCCCTGATTGTTCAATACACACAGGGCATGTTACAACGTTAACAGTATAAGTGAGGAGAGTGTGTTCCCCTGATTGTTTAATACACACAGGGCATGTTACCAGGTTAACAGTATAAGTGAGGAGAGTGTCTTCCCCTGACGGTTTAATACACACGGGACATGTTACCAGGTGAACAGTATAAGTGAGGAGAGTGTGTTCCCATGATTATATAATACGCACGGGACATGTTACCAGGTGAACAGTATAAGTGAGGAGAGTGTCTTCCCCTGACGGTTTAATACACACGGGACATGTTAACAGGTGAAAAGTATAAGTGAGGAGAGTGTGTTCCCCTGATTGCTTAATACGCACAGGACATGTTTCCAGGTGAAAAGTATAAGTGAGGAAAGTGTGTTCCCCTGATTGTTTAATACGCACAGGACATTTTGCCAGGTGAACAGTATAAGTGAGGAGAGTGTGTTCCCTGTTTGTTTAATATGCACAGGACATGTTACCAGGTGAACAGTATAAGTGAGGAGAGTGTGTTCCCCTGATTGTTTAAAATACACGGGACATGTTACCAGGTGAACTGTATTAGTGAGGATAGTGTGTTCCTCTGATGGTTTAACATACACGGGACATGTTACCAGGTGAACAGTATAAGTGAGGAGAGTGTGTTCCCCTGATTGCTTAATACGCACAGGACATGTTACCAGGTGAACAGTATAAGTGAGGAGAGTGTGTTCCCCTGTTGTTTTAATACACACAGGACATGTTGCCAGGTGAACAGTATAAGTGAGGAGGGTGTGTTCCCCTGATTGTTTAATACGCACAGGACATGTTACCAGGTGAACAGTATAAGTGAGGAGAGTGTGATCCCCTGATTGTTTAATACGCACAGGACATGACACCAGGTGAACAGTATAAGTGAGGAGAGTGTGTTCTCCTGATCGTTTAATATACACGGGACATGTCACCAGGTGAACAGTATAAGTGAGGAGAGTGTGTTCCCCAGATTGTTTAATAAACACGGGACATGTGACCAGGTGAACAGTATAGGTGAGGAGAGTGTGTTCCCCTGATTGTTTATTGTACATGGGACATGTTACCAGGTGCACAGTGTAAGTGAGGAGAGTGTGTTCCCCTGATTGTCTAATACACACGGGACATGTCAACAGGTGAAAAGTTTAAGTGAGGAGAGTGTGTTCCCCTGATGGTTTAATATACATTGGACATGTTACCAGGTGAACAGTTTAAGAGAGCAGAGTGTGTTCCCCTGATGGTATAATATACATGGGACATGTCACCAGGTGAACAGTATAAGTGATGCGGGTGTGTTCCCCTGATGGTTTAATACACACGGGACATGTTACCAGATGAACAGTATAAGTGAGGAGAGTGTGTTCCCCAGATGGTTTAATATACACGGACATGTTTTGCAGGCGAACATTATAAGTGAGGAGAGGGTGTTCTTCTAATTGTTTAATATACACGGGACATGTTACCAGGTGAACAGTATAAGTGAGGAGATTGTGTTCCCCTGATTGTTTAATATACACGGGACATGTCACCAGGTGAACAGTATAAGTGAGGAGAGTGTGTTCCCTTGATGGTTTAATGTACAAGGGACATGTCACCAGGTGAACAGGATAACTGAGGAGAGTGTGTTCCCCTGATTGTTTAATACGCACGGGACATGTTACCAGTTGAACAGTATAAGTGAGGAGTGTGTGTTCCCCTGATTGTTTTACATACACGGACATGTCACCAGGTGAACAGTATAAGTGAGGAGAGTGTGTTCCCCTGATTGTTTAATACGCACGGGACAAGTTACCAGGTGAGCAGTATAAGTGAGGAGAGTGTGTTCCCCTGATTGTTTTACATACACGGACATGTTACCAGGTGAACTGTATAAGTGAGGAGAGTGTGTTCCCCTGATTGTTTAATACACACGGGACATGTTACCAGGTGAACAATATAAGTGAGAAGAGTGTGTTCCCCTGATTGTTTAATACACACGGGACATGTTACCAGGTGAACAATATAAGTTAGGAGAGTGTGTTCCCCTGATTGTTTAATACGTACGGGACATGTTACCAATTGAACTGTATAAGTGAGGGGAGTGTGTTCCCCTGATTGTATAATATACATGGGACATGTTACCAGTTGAACAGTATCAGTGAGGAGAGTGTGTTCCCCTGATTGTTTAATACGCACGGGACATGTTACCAGGTGAAAAGTATAAGTGAGGGGAATGTGTTCCCCTGATGGTTTGATACACATGGGACATGTTACCAGGTGAAAAGTAAAAGTGAGGTGATTGTACTCCCCTGATGGTTTAATGTACACGGGACATGTCACCAAGTGAACAGTATAAGTGAGGAGAGTGTGTTCCCCTGATGTTTTAATACACAGGGGACATGTCACCAGGTGAACAGTGTAAGTGAGGAGCGTGTGTTCCCCTGATGGTTTAATACACAGGGGACATGTCACCAGGTGAACAGTATAAGTGAGGAGAATGTGTTACCCAGATGGTTTAATATACACGGAGCATGCTACCAGATGAAAAGATTATAGTGAGGAGAGTGTGTTCCACTGATGGTTTAATATGCAAGGAACATGTTACCAGATGAACAGTATAAGTGAGGAGAGTGTGTTCCCCTGATGGTTTAATATACACGGGAAATGTTACCAGGTGAACAGTATAAGTGAGGAGAGTGCTTTCCCCTGATGGTTTAATATACACGGGACATGTTGCCAGGTGAACAGTATAAGAGAGGAGAGTGTGTTCCCCTGATGGTTTAATAAACACGGGAGATGTGCCCAGGTGAACAGTATAAGTGAGGAGAGTGTATTCCCCTGATTGTGTAATACACACAGGACATGTTACCAGGTGAACAGTATAAGTGAGGAGAATGTGTTCCCCTGATGGTTTAATATACACGGGACATGTTACCAGGTGAACAGTGTAAGAGAGGAGAGTGCGTTCCCCTGATTGTTCAACACGCACGGGACATGTTACCAGGTGAACACTATAAGTGAGGAGAGTGTGTTCCCCTGATGGTTTAATACTGACGGGACATGTTACCAGTTGAACAGTATAACTGAGGAGAGTGTGTTCCCCAGATTGTTCAACACGCACGGGACATGTTACCAGGTGAACACTATAAGTGAGGAGAGTGTGTTCCCCTGATGGTTTAATACTGACGGGACATGTTACCAGTTGAACAGTATAACTGAGGAGAGTGTGTTCCCCAGATTGTTTAATATACACGGGACATGTTACCAGGTGAACAGTATAAGTGAGGAGGGTGTGTTCCCCTGATGGTTTAATATACACGGGACATGTTACCAGGTGAACAGTAAAAGTGAGGAGAATGTGTTCCCCTGATTGTTTAATACGGACGGGACTTGTCACAAAGTGAACTGTATAAGTGAGGAGAATGTGTTCCCCTGATGGTTTAATATACACGGGACTTGTCACCAAGAGAACTGTATAAGTGAGGAGAATGTGTTCCCCTGATTGTTTAATATGCACGGGACATGTTACCAGGTGAACAGTTTAAGTGAGGAGAGTGTGTTCCCCTGATGGTTTATTATACATGGGCCATGTTACCAGGTGAACAGTATTAGTGAGGAGAGTGTGTTCCACTGATTGTTTAATGCACATGGGACATGTCACCAGGTGAACAGTATAAGTGAGGAGAGTGTGTTCACCTGATTGTTTAATACACAAGGGACATGTCAACAGGTGAAAGGTTTAAGTGAGGAGAGAGTGTTCCCCTGATGGTTTAATATACATGGGACATGTTACCAGGTGAACAGTATTAGTGAGGAGAATGTGTTCCCTGATTGTTTAATATACATGGGACATGTTACCAGGTGAACAGTATTAGTGAGGAGAGTGTGTTCCCCTGATTGTTTGATACACAGGGAATATGTTACCAGGTGAACAGGATAAGTGAGGAGAGTGTGTTCCCCTGATGGTTTAATATACACGCGACATGTTACCAGGTGAACAGTATAAGTGAGGAGAGTGTGTTCCCCTGATTGTTTTATATACACGGACATGTTACCAGGTGAACAGTATAAGTGAGGAGAGTGTGTTCCCCTGATTGTATTATATACACGGACATGTTACCAGGTGAACTGCATAAGTGAGGAGAGTATGTTCCCCTGATTGTTTAATACGCACAGGACACGTTACCAGGTGAACAGTATAAGTGAGGAGAGTGTGTTCCCCTGATTGTTTAATAATCACGGGACATGTTACCAGGTGAACAGTATAAGTGAGTAGAGTGTGTTCCCCTGATTGTTTAACACACACACGGGACATGTTACCAGGTGAACAGTATAAGTGAGGAGAGTGTGTTCCCCTGATTGTTTTATATACACGGACATGTCACCAGGTGAACTGTATAAGGGAGGAGAGTGTGTTCCCCTGATTGTTTAATATACACAGGACATGTTACAAGGTGAACAGTATAAGTTAGGAGAATGTGTTCCGCTGATTGTTCAATACACACGGGACATGTCAGCAGGTGAAAAGTTTAAGTGAGGAGATTGTGTTCCCCTGATGGTTTAATATACATGGGACATGTTACCAGGTGAACAGTTTAAGAGAGCAGAGTATGTTCCACTGATGATTTTATATACACGGGACATGTCACCAGGTGAACAGTGTAAGTGAGGGGAGTGTGTTCCCCTGTTGGTTTAATACACATGGGACATGTTACCAGGTGAACAGTATAAGTGAGGAGAGTGTGTTCCCCTGATGGTTTAATATACACGGGACTTGTTACCAGGTGAACAGTATAAGGGAGGAGAATGTGTTCCCCTGATTGTTTAATACGCACGGGACTTGTCACAAAGTGAACTGTCTCAGTGAGGAGAATGTGTTCCCCTGATGGTTTAATATACACGGGACTTGTCACCAAGAGAACTGTATAAGTGAGGAGAATGTGTTCCCCTGATTGTTTAATATACACGGGACATGTTGCCAGGTGAACAGTATAAGTGAGGAGAGTGTGTTCCCCTGATGGTTTAATATACACAGGACATATTACCAGGTGAATGTATAAGTGAGGAGAGTGTGTTCCCCTGATTGTTTAATACACACGCGACATGTCACCAGGTGAACAGTATAAGTGAGGAGAGTGTGTTCCCCTGATGGTTTAACATACATGGGACATGTTACCAGGTGAACAGTGTAAGTGAGGAGAGTGTGTTCCCCTGATTGTTTAATGCACACGGGACATGTTGCCAGGACAACAGTATAAGGGAGGAGAGTGTGTTCCCCTGATTGTTTAATACACAAGGGACATGTCAACAGGTGAAATGGTTAAGTGAGGAGAGTGTGTTCCCCTGATGGTTTAATATACATGGGACATGTTACCAGGTGAACTGTATTAGTGAGGAGAGTGTGTTCCCCTGATTGTTTAATGCACATGGGACATGTCACCAGGTGAACAGTATAAGTGAGGAGAGTGTGTTCCCATGATTGTTTAATACACAAGGGACATGTCAACAGGTGAAAGGTTTAAGTGAGGAGAGTGTGTTCCCCTGATGGTTTAATATACATGGGACATGTTACCAGGTGAACAGTATTAGTGAGGAGAATGTGTTCCCTGATTGTTTAATATACATGGGACATGTTACCAGGTGAACAGTATTAGTGAGGAGAGTGTGTTCCCCTGATTGTTTAATACACAGGGCATATGTTACCAGGTGAACAGGATAAGTGAGGAGAGTGTGTTCCCCTGATGGTTTAATACACATGGGACATGTTACCAGGTGAACAGTATAAGTGAGGAGAGTGTGTTCCCCTGATTGTTTTAAATACACGGACATGTTACCATGTGAACAGTATAAGTGAGGAGAGTGTGTTCCCCTGATTGTTTTATATACACGGACATGTTACCAGGTGAACAGTATAAGTGAGGAGAGTGTGTTCCCCTGATTGTTTAATACGCACGGGACATGTTACCAGGTGAACAGTATAAGTGAGTAGAGGGTGTTCCCTGATTGTTTAATAATCAGGGGACATGTTACCAGGTGAACAGTATAAGTGAGTAGAGTGTGTTCCCCTGATTGTTTAATACACACGGGACATGTTACCAGGTGAACAATATAAGTGGGAAGAGTGTGTTCCCCTGATTGTTTAATACACACGGGACATGTTACCAGGTGAACAATATAAGTTAGGAGAGTGTGTTCCCCTGATTGTTTAATACACACGGGACATGTCACCAGGTGAACAGTATAAGTGAGGTGAGTGTGTTCCCCTGATGGTTTAACATACACAGGACATGTTACAAGGTGAACAGTATAAGTGAGGAGAATGTGTTCCCCTGATGGTTTAATACTGACGGGACATGTTGCCAGGTGAACAGTATAAGTGAGGAGAGTGTGTTCCCCTGATTGTTCAATACACACGGGACATGTCAACAGGTGAAAAGTTTAAGTGAGGAGAGTGTGTTCCCCTGATGGTTTAATATACATGGGACATGTTACCAGGTGAACAGTTTAAGAGAGCAGAGTATGTTCCCCTGATGATTTTATATACACGGGACATGTCACCAGGTGAACAGAAAAAGTGAGGAGAGTGTGTTTCCATGTTGGTTTAATACACACGGGACATGTTGCCAGATGAACAGTATAAGTGAGGAGATTGTGTTCCCCTGATGGTTTAATATACACTGGACATGTTACCAGATGAACAGTATAAGTGAGGAGAGTGTGTTCCCCTGATTGTTTAATATGCACGGGACATGTTACCAGGTGAACAGTATAAGTGAGGAGAGTGTGTTCCCCTGATGGTTTAATGCACGCAGGGCATGTTACCAGATGAACAGTATAAATGAGGAGAGTGTGTTCCATTGATGGTTTAATACACACAGGACATGTTACCTGGTGAACAGTATTAGTGAGGAGAGTGTGTTCCCCTGATTTGTTTAATACGCACGGGACATGTTACCAAGTGAACAGTATAAGTGAGGGGAATGTGTTCCCCTGATTGTATAATATACATGGGACATGTTACCAGGTGAACAGTATTAGTGAGGAGAGTGTGTTCCCCTGATTATTTAATACGCACAGGACATGTTACCAGGTGAACAGTATAAGTGAGGGGAATGTGTTCCCCTGATTGCTTAATATACATGGGACATGTTACCAGGTGAACAGTATTAGTGAGGAGAGTTTGTTCCACTGATGGTTTGATAGACATGGGACATGTTACGAGGTGAAAAGTATAAGTGAGGAGATTGTATTCCCCTGATGTTTTGATGTACACGGGACATGTCACCAAGTGAACAGTATAAGTGAGGAGAGTGTGTTCCCCTGATGTTTTAATACACAGGGGACATTTCACCAAGTGAACTGTATAAGTGAGGAGAGTGTGTTCCCCTGATGGTTTAATGCACACAGGACATGTTACCAGGTGAACAGTAAAAGTGAGGAGAGTGTGTTCCCCTGATGGTTTAATATACACGGTACATGTTACCAGGTGAACAGTATAAGTGAGGAGCGTGTGTTCCACTGATGGTTTAATACACAGTGGACATGTCACCAGGTGAACAGTATAAGTGAGGAGAGTGTGTTCCCCTGATTGTTTAATACACACGGGATATGTTACCAGATGAAAAGTTTACAGTGAGGAGAGTGTGTTCCACTGATGGTTTAATATGCAAGGAACATGTTACCAGATGAACAGTATAAGTGAGGAGAGTGTGTTCCCCTGATGGTTTAATATACACGGGACATGTTACCAGGTGAACAGTATAAGTGAAGAGAGTGCTTTCCCCTGATGGTTTAATATGCGCGGGACATGTTACCAGGTGAACAGTATAAGAGAGGAGAGTGTGTTCCCCTGATGGTTTAATAAACACGGGACATGTGCCCAGGTGAAAGGTTTAAGTGAGGAGAGTGTGTTCCCCTGATGGTTTAATAAACAGGGGACATGTTACCAAGTGAACAGTAAAAGTGAGGAGAGTGTGTTCCCCTGATTGTTTAATACGCACGGGACATGTCACCAGGTGAACAGTATAAGTGAGGAGAGTGAGTTCCCCTGATTGTTTAGTATACCCGGGACATGTCAACAGGTGAACAGTATAAGTGAGGAGAGTGTGTTCCCCTGATTGTTTAATACACACGGGACATGTCACCTGGTGAACAGTATAAGTGAGCAGAATGTGTTCCCCTGATGGTTTCTCTGCACGGGACATGTTACCAGATGAACAGTATAAGTGAGGAGAGTGTGTTCCCCTGATGGTTTAATATGCACGGGACATGTTTCCAGATGAACAGTATAAGTGAGGAGAGTGTGTTCCCCTGATTGTTTAATATACACAGGACATGTTACCAGGTGAACAGTATAAGTGAGGAGAGTGTGTTCCCCTGATGGTTTAATACGCATGGGACATTTCACCAAGTGAACTGTATAAGTGAGGAGAGTGTGTTCCCCTGATGGTTTAATGCACACAGGACATGTTACCAGGTGAACAGTAAAAGTGAGGAGAGTGTGTTCCCCTGATGGTTTAATATACACGGTACATGTTACCAGGTGAACAGTATAAGTGAGGAGAGTGTGTTCCCCTGATGGTTTAATAGACACGGGACATGTTACCAGGTGAACAGTATAAGTGAGGAGAGTGTGTTCCACTGCTGGTTTAATATACAGGCGACATGTCACCAGGTGAACGGTATAAGTGAGGAGAGTGTGATCCCCTGATTGTTCAACACGCACGGGACATGTTACCAGGTGAACACTATAAGTGAGGAGAGTGTGTTCCCCTGATGGTTTAATACTGACGGGACATGTTACCAGATGAACAGTATACGTGAGGAGCTTGTGTTCCCCTGATGGTTTAATACAGACGGGACATGTTACCAGTTGAACAGTATAACTGAGGAGAGTGTGTTCCCCAGATTGATTAATATACACGGGACATGTTACCAGGTGAACAGTATAAGTGAGGAGAGTGTGTTCCCCTGATGGTTTAATATACACGGGAAATGTTACCAGGTGAACAGTAAAAGTGAGGAGAATGTGTTCCCCTGATTGTTTAATACGCAACAGGACTTGTCACCAAGTGAACTGTATAAGTGAGGAGAATGTGTTCCCCTGATTGTTTAATATGCACGGGACATGTTACCAGGTGAACAGTATAAGTGAGGAGAGTGTGTTCCCCTGATGGTTTAATATACACGGGACTTGTTACCAGGTGAACAGTATAAGTGAGGAGAATGTGTTCCCCTGATTGTTTAATACGGACGGGACTTGTCACAAAGTGAACTGTATAAGTGAGGAGAATGTGTTCCCCTGATGGTTTAATATACACGGGACTTGTCACCAAGAGAACTGTATAAGTGAGGAGAATGTGTTCCCCTGATTGTTTAATATACATGGGACATGTTGCCAGGTGAACAGTATAAGTGAGGAGGGTGTGTTCCCCTGATGGTTTAATATACACAGGACATATTACCAGGTGAATGTATAAGTGAGGAGAGTGTGTTCCCCTGATTGTTTAATACACACGCTACATGTCACCAGGTGAACAGTATAAGTGAGGAGAGTGTGTTCCCCTGATGGTTTAACATACATGGGACATGTTACCAGGTGAACAATGTAAGTGAAGAGAGTGTGTTCCCCTGATTGTTTAATGCACACGGGACATGTTGCCAGGAGAACAGTGTAAGTGAGGAGAATGTGTTCCCCTGATGGTTAAATATACATGGGACATGTTACCAGGTGAACAGTATTAGTGAGGAGAGTGTGTTCCCCTGATTGTTTAATGCACATGGGACATGTCACCAGGTGAACAGTATAGGTGAGGAGAGTGTGTTCCCCTGATTGTTTAATACACAAGGGACATGTCAACAGGTGAAAAGTTTAAGTGAGGAGAGTGTGTTCCCCTCATGGTTTAATATACATGGGACATGTTACCAGGTGAACAGTATTAGTGAGGAGAATGTGTTCCCTGATTGTTTAATATACATGGGACATGTTACCAGGTGAACAGTATTAGTGAGGAGAGTGTGTTCCCCTGATTGTTTAATGCACAGGGGATATGTTACCAGGTGAACAGTATAAGTGAGGAGAGTGTGTTCCCTTGATTGTTTAATACACACGGGACATGTTGTCAGGAGAACAGTATAAGTGAGGAGAGTGTGTTCCCCTGATTGTTTAATACACACGGGACATGTTGCCAGGAGAACAGTATAAGTGAGGAGAGTGTGTTCCCCTGATTGTTTAATACACACGGGACATGTTACCAGGTGAACAGTATTAGTGAGGAGAGTGTGTTCCCCTGGTTGTTTGATGCACTCGGGACATGTTACCAAGTGAACAGTATAAGTGAGGAGAATGTGTTCCTCTGATTGTTTAATATACATGGGACATGTTACCAGGTAAACTGTATTAGTGAGGAGAGTGAGTTCCCCTGATTGTTTAATATACATGGGACATGTTACCAGGTGAACTGTATTAGTGAGGAGAGTGTGTTCCCCTGATTGTTTAATATACAGGCGACATGTCACCAGGTGAACGGTATAAGTGAGGAGAGTGTGTTCCCCTGATTGTTCAACACGCACGGGACATGTTACCAGGTGAACACTATAAGTGAGGAGAGTGTGTTCCCCTGATGGTTTAATACTGACGGGACATGTTACCAGATGAACAGTATACGTGAGGAGCTTGTGTTCCCCTGATGGTTTAATACAGACGGGACATGTTACCAGTTGAACAGTATAACTGAGGAGAGTGTGTTCCCCAGATTGATTAATATACACGGGACATGTTACCAGGTGAACAGTATAAGTGAGGAGAGTGTGTTCCCCTGATGGTTTAATATACACGGGAAATGTTACCAGGTGAACAGTAAAAGTGAGGAGAATGTGTTCCCCTGATTGTTTAATACGCAACAGGACTTGTCACCAAGTGAACTGTATAAGTGAGGAGAATGTGTTCCCCTGATTGTTTAATATGCACGGGACATGTTACCAGGTGAACAGTATAAGTGAGGAGAGTGTGTTCCCCTGATGGTTTAATATACACGGGACTTGTTACCAGGTGAACAGTATAAGTGAGGAGAATGTGTTCCCCTGATTGTTTAATACGCACGGGACTTGTCACAAAGTGAACTGTATAAGTGAGGAGAATGTGTTCCCCTGATGGTTTAATATACACGGGACTTGTCACCAAGAGAACTGTATAAGTGAGGAGAATGTGTTCCCCTGATTGTTTAATATACATGGGACATGTTGCCAGGTGAACAGTATAAGTGAGGAGGGTGTGTTCCCCTGATGGTTTAATATACACAAGACATATTACCAGGTGAATGTATAAGTGAGGAGAGTGTGTTCCCCTGATTGTTTAATACACACGCTACATGTCACCAGGTGAACAGTATAAGTGAGGAGAGTGTGTTCCCCTGATGGTTTAACATACATGGGACATGTTACCAGGTGAACAATGTAAGTGAAGAGAGTGTGTTCCCCTGATTGTTTAATGCACACGGGACATGTTGCCAGGAGAACAGTGTAAGTGAGGAGAATGTGTTCCCCTGATGGTTAAATATACATGGGACATGTTACCAGGTGAACAGTATTAGTGAGGAGAGTGTGTTCCCCTGATTGTTTAATGCACATGGGACATGTCACCAGGTGAACAGTATAAGTGAGGAGAGTGTGTTCCCCTGATTGTTTAATACACAAGGGACATGTCAACAGGTGAAAAGTTTAAGTGAGGAGAGTGTGTTCCCCTCATGGTTTAATATACATGGGACATGTTACCAGGTGAACAGTATTAGTGAGGAGAATGTGTTCCCTGATTGTTTAATATACATGGGACATGTTACCAGGTGAACAGTATTAGTGAGGAGAGTGTGTTCCCCTGATTGTTTAATGCACAGGGGATATGTTACCAGGTGAACAGTATAAGTGAGGAGAGTGTGTTCCCCTGATGGTTTAATATACATGGGACATGTCACCAGGTGAACAGTATAAGTGAGGAGAGTGTGTTCCCTTGATTGTTTAATACACACGGGACATGTTGTCAGGAGAACAGTATAAGTGAGGAGAGTGTGTTCCCCTGATTGTTTAATACACACGGGACATGTTGCCAGGAGAACAGTATAAGTGAGGAGAGTGTGTTCCCCTGATTGTTTAATACACACGGGACATGTTACCAGGTGAACAGTATTAGTGAGGAGAGTGTGTTCCCCTGGTTGTTTGATGCACACGGGACATGTTACCAAGTGAACAGTATAAGTGAGGAGAATGTGTTCCTCTGATTGTTTAATATACATGGGACATGTTACCAGGTAAACTGTATTAGTGAGGAGAGTGAGTTCCCCTGATTGTTTAATATACATGGGACATGTTACCAGGTGAACTGTATTAGTGAGGAGAGTGTGTTCCCCTGATTGTTTAATGCACACGGGACATGTTACCAGGCGAACAGTATAAGTGAGGAGAGTGTGTTCCCCTGATTCTTTAATACGCACGGGACATGTCACCAGGTGAACAGTATAAGTGAAGAGAGTGTGTTCCCCTGATGGTTTAATGCACACAGGGCATGTTACCAGGTGAACAGTATAAGTGAGGAGAGTGTGTTCCCATGATGGTTTAATAAACACAGGACATGTTACCAGGTGAACAGTATAAGAGAGGAGAGTGTGTTCCCCTGATGGTTTAATGCACACAGGGCATGTTACCAGGTGAACAGAATAAGTGAGGAGAGTGTGTTCCCCTGATGGTTTAATGCACACAGGGCATGTTACCAGTTGAACAGTATAAGTGAGGAGAGTGTGTTCCCCTGATTCTTTACTACGCACTGGACATGTTACCAGGTGAACAGTATAAGTGAGGAGAGTGTGTTCCCCTGATGGTTTAATGCACACAGGGCATGTTACCAGGTGAACAGTATAAGTGAGGAGAGTGTGTTCCCCAGATTCTTTAATACGCACGGGACATGTTACCAGGTGAACAGTATAAGTGAGGAGAGCGTGTTCCCCTGATGGTTTAATGCACACAGGGCATGTTACCAGGTGAACAGTATAAGTGAGGAGAGTGTGTTCCCATGATGGTTTAATAAACACAGGACATGTTACCAGGTGAACAGTATTAGTGAGGAGAGTGTGTTCCACTGATGGTTTAATGCGCACGGGACATGTCACCGAGTGAACTGTATAAGTGAGGAGAGTGTGTTCCCCTGATGTGTTAATACACGGGGGATATGTCACCAGTTAAACTTATAAGTGAGGAGAGTGTGTTCCCCTGATGGTTTTATACATCGGGGACATGTCACCAGGTGATCAGGAGAAGTGAGGAGAATGTGTTCCACTGATAGTTTAATATACACGGGACATGTTACCATGTGAACTGTATTAGTGAGGTGAGTGTGTTCACCTGATTGTTTAATATACATGGGACATGTTACCAGGTGAACTGTATTAGTGAGGAGAGTGTGTTCCCCTGACTGTTTAATACACAAGGGACATGTCAACAGGTGAAAAGTTTAAGTGAGGAGAATGTGTTCCCCAGATGGTTTAATATACATGGGACATGTTACCAGGTGAACAGTATAAGTGAGGAGAGTGTGTTCCCCTGATTGTTTAATATACACAGGACATGTTACCAGGTGAACAGTATAAGTGAGGAGAGTGTGTTCCCCTGATGGTTTAATACGCATGGGACATTTCACCAAGTGAACTGTATAAGTGAGGAAAGTGTGTTCCCCTGATGGTTTAATGCACACAGGACATGTTACCAGGTGAACAGTAAAAGTGAGGAGAGTGTGTTCCCCTGATGGTTTAATATACACGGTACATGTTACCAGGTGAACAGTATAAGTGAGGAGAGTGTGTTCCCCTGATGGTTTAATAGACACGGGACATGTTACCAGGTGAACAGTATAAGTGAGGAGAGTGTGTTCCACTGCTGGTTTAATATACAGGCGACATGTCACCAGGTGAACGGTATAAGTGAGGAGAGTGTGTTCCCCTGATTGTTCAACACGCACGGGACATGTTACCAGGTGAACACTATAAGTGAGGAGAGTGTGTTCCCCTGATGGTTTAATACTGACGGGACATGTTACCAGATGAACAGTATACGTGAGGAGCTTGTGTTCCCCTGATGGTTTAATACAGACGGGACATGTTACCAGTTGAACAGTATAACTGAGGAGAGTGTGTTCCCCAGATTGATTAATATACACGGGACATGTTACCAGGTGAACAGTATAAGTGAGGAGAGTGTGTTCCCCTGATGGTTTAATATACACGGGAAATGTTACCAGGTGAACAGTAAAAGTGAGGAGAATGTGTTCCCCTGATTGTTTAATACGCAACAGGACTTGTCACCAAGTGAACTGTATAAGTGAGGAGAATGTGTTCCCCTGATTGTTTAATATGCACGGGACATGTTACCAGGTGAACAGTATAAGTGAGGAGAGTGTGTTCCCCTGATGGTTTAATATACACGGGACTTGTTACCAGGTGAACAGTATAAGTGAGGAGAATGTGTTCCCCTGATTGTTTAATACGCACGGGACTTGTCACAAAGTGAACTGTATAAGTGAGGAGAATGTGTTCCCCTGATGGTTTAATATACACGGGACTTGTCACCAAGAGAACTGTATAAGTGAGGAGAATGTGTTCCCCTGATTGTTTAATATACATGGGACATGTTGCCAGGTGAACAGTATAAGTGAGGAGGGTGTGTTCCCCTGATGGTTTAATATACACAGGACATATTACCAGGTGAATGTATAAGTGAGGAGAGTGTGTTCCCCTGATTGTTTAATACACACGCGACATGTCACCAGGTGAACAGTATAAGTGAGGAGAGTGTGTTCCCCTGATGGTTTAACATACATGGGACATGTTACCAGGTGAACAATGTAAGTGAAGAGAGTGTGTTCCCCTGATTGTTTAATGCACACGGGACATGTTGCCAGGAGAACAGTGTAAGTGAGGAGAATGTGTTCCCCTGATGGTTAAATATACATGGGACATGTTACCAGGTGAACAGTATTAGTGAGGAGAGTGTGTTCCCCTGATTGTTTAATGCACATGGGACATGTCACCAGGTGAACAGTATAAGTGAGGAGAGTGTGTTCCCCTGATTGTTTAATACACAAGGGACATGTCAACAGGTGAAAAGTTTAAGTGAGGAGAGTGTGTTCCCCTGATGGTTTAATATACATGGGACATGTTACCAGGTGAACAGTATTAGTGAGGAGAATGTGTTCCCTGATTGTTTAATATACATGGGACATGTTACCAGGTGAACAGTATTAGTGAGGAGAGTGTGTTCCCCTGATTGTTTAATGCACAGGGGATATGTTACCAGGTGAACAGTATAAGTGAGGAGAGTGTGTTCCCCTGATGGTTTAATATACATGGGACATGTCACCAGGTGAACAGTATAAGTGAGGAGTGTGTGTTCCCTTGATTGTTTAATACACACGGGACATGTTGTCAGGAGAACAGTATAAGTGAGGAGAGTGTGTTCCCCTGATTGTTTAATACACACGGGACATGTTGCCAGGAGAACAGTATAAGTGAGGAGAGTGTGTTCCCCTGATTGTTTAATACACACGGGACATGTTACCAGGTGAACAGTATTAGTGAGGAGAGTGTGTTCCCCTGATTGTTTGATGCACACGGGACATGTTACCAAGTGAACAGTATAAGTGAGGAGAATGTGTTCCTCTGATTGTTTAATATACATGGGACATGTTACCAGGTAAACTGTATTAGTGAGGAGAGTGAGTTCCCCTGATTGTTTAATATACATGGGACATGTTACCAGGTGAACTGTATTAGTGAGGAGAGTGTGTTCCCCTGATTGTTTAATGCACACGGGACATGTTACCAGGCGAACAGTATAAGTGAGGAGAGTGTGTTCCCCTGATTCTTTAATACGCACGGGACATGTCACCAGGTGAACAGTATAAGTGAAGAGAGTGTGTTCCCCTGATGGTTTAATGCACACAGGGCATGTTACCAGGTGAACAGTATAAGTGAGGAGAGTGTGTTCCCATGATGGTTTAATAAACACAGGACATGTTACCAGGTGAACAGTATAAGAGAGGAGAGTGTGTTCCCCTGATGGTTTAATGCACACAGGGCATGTTACCAGGTGAACAGAATAAGTGAGGAGAGTGTGTTCCCCTGATGGTTTAATGCACACAGGGCATGTTACCAGTTGAACAGTATAAGTGAGGAGAGTGTGTTCCCCTGATTCTTTACTACGCACTGGACATGTTACCAGGTGAACAGTATAAGTGAGGAGAGTGTGTTCCCCTGATGGTTTAATGCACACAGGGCATGTTACCAGGTGAACAGTAAAAGTGAGGAGAGTGTGTTCCCCAGATTCTTTAATACGCACGGGACATGTTACCAGGTGAACAGTATAAGTGAGGAGAGCGTGTTCCCCTGATGGTTTAATGCACACAGGGCATGTTACCAGGTGAACAGTATAAGTGAGGAGAGTGTGTTCCCATGATGGTTTAATAAACACAGGACATGTTACCAGGTGAACAGTATTAGTGAGGAGAGTGTGTTCCACTGATGGTTTAATGCGCACGGGACATGTCACCGAGTGAACTGTATAAGTGAGGAGAGTGTGTTCCCCTGATGTGTTAATACACGGGGGATATGTCACCAGTTAAACTTATAAGTGAGGAGAGTGTGTTCCCCTGATGGTTTTATACATCGGGGACATGTCACCAGGTGATCAGGAGAAGTGAGGAGAATGTGTTCCACTGATAGTTTAATATACACGGGACATGTTACCATGTGAACTGTATTAGTGAGGTGAGTGTGTTCACCTGATTGTTTAATATACATGGGACATGTTACCAGGTGAACTGTATTAGTGAGGAGAGTGTGTTCCCCTGACTGTTTAATACACAAGGGACATGTCAACAGGTGAAAAGTTTAAGTGAGGAGAATGTGTTCCCCAGATGGTTTAATATACATGGGACATGTTACCAGGTGAACATTATTAGTGAGGAGAGTGTGTTCCCCTGATTGTTTAATGCACATGGGACATGTCACCAGGTGAACAGTATAAGTGAGGAGAGTGTGTTCCCCTGATTGTTTAAGACACAAGGGACATGTCAACAGGTGAAAAGTTTAAGTGAGGAGAGTCTGTTCCCCTGATGGTTTAATATACATGGGACATGTTACCAGGTGAACAGTATTAGTGCGGAGAATGTGTTCCCTGATTGTTTAATATACATGGGACATGTTACCAGGTGAACAGTATTAGTGAGGAGAGTGTGTTCCCCTGATTGTTTAATACACAGTGGATATGTTACCAGGTGAACAGTATAAGTGAGGAGAATGTGTTCCCCTGATGGTTTAATATACATGGGACATGTCACCAGGTGAACAGTATAAGTGAGGAGAGTGTGTTCCCTTGATTGTTTAATACACACGGGACATGTTGTCAGGAGAACAGTATAAGTGAGGAGAGTGTGTTCCCCTGATTGCTTAATACACACGGGACATGTTGCCAGGAGAACAGTATAAGTGAGGAGAGTGTGTTCCCCTGATTGTTTAATACACACGGGACATGTTACCAGGTGAACAGTATTAGTGAGGAGAGTGTGTTCCCCTGATTGTTTGATGCACACGGGACATGTTACCAAGTGAACAGTATAAGTGAGGAGAATGTGTTCCTCTGATTGTTTAATATACATGGGACATGTTACCAGGTAAACTGTATTAGTGAGGAGAGTGTGTTCCCCTGATTGTTTAGTATACCAGGGACATGTTACCAAGTGAACAGTATAAGTGAGGAGAATGTGTTCCTCTGATTGTTTAATATGCATGGGACATGTTACCAGGTGAACAGTATAAGTGAGGAGAGTGAGTTCCCCTGATTGTTTAGTATACCCGGGTCATGTCAACAGGTGAACAGTATAAGTGAGGAGAGTGTGTTCCCGATTGTTTAATACACAAGGGACATGTCACCTGGTGAACAGTATAAGTGTGCAGAATGTGTTCCCCTGATGGTTTAATATGCACGGGACATGTTTCCAGATGAACAGTATAAGTGCGGAGAGTGTGTTCCCCTGATTGCTTAATATACACAGGACATGTTACCAGGTGAACAGTATAAGTGAGGAGAGTGTGTTCCCCTGATGGTTTAATACGCATGGTACATTTCACCAAGTGAACTGTATAAGTGAGGAGAGTGTGTTCCCCTGATGGTTTAATGCACACAGGACATGTTACCAGGCGAACAGTAAAAGTGAGGAGAGTGCTTTCCCCTGATGGTTTATTATACACGGGACATGATACCAGGTGAGCAGTATAAGTGAGGAGAGTGTATTCCCCTGATGGTTTAATATACACGGTACATGTTACCAGGTGAACAGTATAAGTGAGGAGAGTGTGTTCCCCTGATGGTTTAATAGACACGGGACATGTTACCAGGTGAACAGTATAAGTGAGGAGAGTGTGTTCCACTGCTGGTTTAATATACAGGGGACATGTCACCAGGTGAACGGTATAAGTGAGGAGAGTGTGTTCCCCTGATCGTTCAACACGCACGGGATATGTTACCAGGTGAACAGTATAAGTGAGGAGAGTGAGTTCCCCTGATTGTTTAGTATACCCGGGACATGTCAACAGGTGAACAGTATAAGTGAGGAGAGTGTGTTCCCCTGATTGTTTAATACACACGGGACATGTCACCTGGTGAACAGTATAAGTGAGCAGAATGTGTTCCCCTGATGGTTTCTTTGCACGGGACATGTTAGCAGATGAACAGTATAAGTGAGGAGAGTGTGTTCCCCTGATGGTTTAATATGCACGGGACATGTTTACAGATGAACAGTATAAGTGAGGAGAGTGTGTTCCCCTGATTGTTTAATATAAACAGGACATGATACCAGGTGAACAGTATAAGTGAGGAGAGTGTGCTCCCCTGATGGTTTAATACGCATGGGACATTTCACCAAGTGAACTGTATAAGTGAGGAGAGTGTGTTCCCCTGATGGTTTAATGCACACAGGACATGTTACCAGGTGAACAGTAAAAGTGAGGAGAGTGCTTTCCCCTGATGGTTTATTATACACGGGACATGATACCAGGTGAGCAGTATAAGTGAGGAGAGTGTGTTCCCCTGATGGTTTAATATACACGGTACATGTTACCAGGTGAACAGTATAAGTGAGGAGAGTGTGTTCCCCTGATGGTTTAATAGACACGGACATGTTACCAGGTGAACAGTATAAGTGAGGAGAGTGTGTTCCACTGCTGGTTTAATATACAGGGGACATGTCACCAGGTGAACGGTATAAGAGAGGAGAGTGTGTTCCCCTGATTGTTCAACACGCACGGGACATGTTACCAGGTGAACACTATAAGTGAGGAGAGTGTGTTCCCCTGATGGTTTAATACTGACGGGACATGTTACCAGATGAACAGTATACGTGAGGAGCTTGTGTTCCCCTGATGGTTTAATACAGACGGGACATGTTACCAGTTGAACAGTATAACTGAGGAGAGTGTGTTCCCCAGATTGATTAATATACACGGGACATGTTACCAGGTGAACAGTATAAGTGAGGAGGGTGTGTTCCCCTGATGGTTTAATATACACGGGAAATGTTACCAGGTGAACAGTAAAGGTGAGGAGAATGTGTTCCCCTGATTGTTTAATACGCAACAGGACTTGTCACCAAGTGAACTGTATAAGTGAGGAGAATGTGTTCCCCTGATTGTTTAATATGCACGGGACATGTTACCAGGTGAACAGTATAAGTGAGGAGAGTGTGTTCCCCTGATGGTTTAATATACACGGGACTTGTTACCAGGTGAACAGTATAAGTGAGGAGAATGTGTTCCCCTGATTGTTTAATACGCACGGGACTTGTCACAAAGTGAACTGTATAAGTGAGGAGAATGTGTTCCCCTGATGGTTTAATATACACAGGACATATTACCAGGTGAATGTATAATTGAGGAGAGTGTGTTCCCCTGATTGTTTAATACACACGCGACATGTCACCAGGTGAACAGTATAAGTGAGGAGAGTGTGTTCCCCTGATGGTTTAACATACATGGGACATGTTACCAGGTGAACAGTGTAAGTGAAGAGAGTGTGTTGCCCTGATTGTTTAATGCACACGGGACATGTTGCCAGGAGAACAGTGTAAGTGAGGAGAGTGTGTTCCCCTGATTGTTTAATACACAAGGGACATGTCAACAGGTGAAAAGTTTAAGTGAGGAGAATGTGTTCCCCTGATGGTTTAATATACATGGGACATGTTACCAGGTGAACAGTATTAGTGAGGAGAGTGTGTTCGCCTGATTATTTAATGCACATGGGACATGTCACCAGGTGAACAGTATAAGTGAGGAGAGTGTGTTCCCCTGATTGTTTAATACACAAGGGACATGTCAACAGGTGAAAAGTTTAAGTGAGGAGAGTGTGTTCCCCTGATGGTTTAATATACATGGGACATGTTACCAGGTGAACAGTATTAGTGAGGAGAATGTGTTCCCTGATTGTTTAATATACATGGGACATGTTACCAGGTGAACAGTATTAGTGAGGAGAGTGTGTTCCCCTGATTGTTTAATACACAGGGGATATGTTACCAGGTGAACAGTATAAGTGAGGAGAGTGTGTTCCCCTGATGGTTTAATATACATGGGACATGTCACCAGGTGAACAGTATAAGTGAGGAGAGTGTGTTCCCTTGATTGTTTAATACACACGGGACATGTTGTCAGGAGAACAGTATAATTGAGGAGAGTGTGTTCTCCTGATTGTTTAATACACACGGGACATGTTGCCAGGAGAACAGTATAAGTGAGGAGAGTGTGTTCCCCTGATTGTTTAATACACACGGGACATGTTACCAGGTGAACAGTATTAGTGAGGAGAGTGTGTTCCCCTGATTGTTTGATGCACACGGGACACGTTACCAAGTGAACAGTACAAGTGAGGAGAATGTGTTCCTCTGATTGTTTAATATACATGGGACATGTTACCAGGTAAACTGTATTAGTGAGGAGAGTGTGTTCCCCTGATTGTTTAATATACATGGGACATGTTACCAGGTGAACATTATTAGTGAGGAGAGTGTGTTCCCCTGATTGTTTAATGCACATGGGACATGTCACCAGGTGAACAGTATAAGTGAGGAGAGTGTGTTCCCCTGATTGTTTAATACACAAGGGACATGTCAACAGGTGAAAAGTTTAAGTGAGGAGAGTCTGTTCCCCTGATGGTTTAATATACATGGGACATGTTACCAGGTGAACAGTATTAGTGCGGAGAATGTGTTCCCTGATTGTTTAATATACGTGGGACATGTTACCAGGTGAACAGTATTAGTGAGGAGAGTGTGTTCCCCTGATTGTTTAATACACAGTGGATATGTTACCAGGTGAACAGTATAAGTGAGGAGAATGTGTTCCCCTGATGGTTTAATATACATGGGACATGTCACCAGGTGAACAGTATAAGTGAGGAGAGTGTGTTCCCTTGATTGTTTAATGCACACAGGACATGTTACCAGGTGAACAGTAAAAGTGAGGAGAGTGCTTTCCCCTGATGGTTTATTATACACGGGACATGATACCAGGTGAGCAGTATAAGTGAGGAGAGTGTATTCCCCTGATGGTTTAATATACACGGTACATGTTACCAGGTGAACAGTATAAGTGAGGAGAGTGTGTTCCCCTGATGGTTTAATAGACACGGGACATGTTACCAGGTGAACAGTATAAGTGAGGAGAGTGTGTTCCACTGCTGGTTTAATATACAGGGGACATGTCACCAGGTGAACGGTATAAGTGAGGAGAGTGTGTTCCCCTGATTGTTCAACACGCACGGGATATGTTACCAGGTGAACAGTATAAGTGAGGAGAGTGAGTTCCCCTGATTGTTTAGTATACCCGGGATATGTCAACAGGTGAACAGTATAAGTGAGGAGAGTGTGTTCCCCTGATTGTTTAATACACACGGGACATGTCACCTGGTGAACAGTATAAGTGAGCAGAATGTGTTCCCCTGATGGTTTCTTTGCACGGGACATGTTAGCAGATGAACAGTATAAGTGAGGAGAGTGTGTTCCCCTGATGGTTTAATATGCACGGGACATGTTTACAGATGAACAGTATAAGTGAGGAGAGTGTGTTCCCCTGATTGTTTAATATAAACAGGACATGTTACCAGGTGAACAGTATAAGTGAGGAGAGTGTGTTCCCCTGATGGTTTAATACGCATGGGACATTTCACCAAGTGAACTGTATAAGTGAGGAGAGTGTGTTCCCCTGATGGTTTAATGCACACAGGACATGTTACCAGGTGAACAGTAAAAGTGAGGAGAGTGCTTTCCCCTGATGGTTTATTATACACGGGACATGATACCAGGTGAGCAGTATAAGTGAGGAGAGTGTGTTCCCCTGATGGTTTAATATACACGGTACATGTTACCAGGTGAACAGTATAAGTGAGGAGAGTGTGTTCCCCTGATGGTTTAATATACAGGGGACATGTCACCAGGTGAACGGTATAAGTGAGGAGAGTGTGTTCCCTTGATTGTTTAATACACACGGGACATGTTGTCAGGAGAACAGTATAAGTGAGGAGAGTGTGTTCCCCTGATTGTTTAATACACACGGGACATGTTGCCAGGAGAACAGTATAAGTGAGGAGAGTGTGTTCCCCTGATTGTTTAATACACACGGGACATGTTACCAGGTGAACAGTATTAGTGAGGAGAGTGTGTTCCCCTGATTGTTTGATGCACACGGGACATGTTACCAAGTGAACAGTATAAGTGAGGAGAATGTGTTCCTCTGATTGTTTAATATACATGGGACATGTTACCAGGTAAACTGTATTAGTGAGGAGAGTGTGTTCCCCTGATTGTTTAGTATACCCGGGACATGTTACCAAGTGAACAGTATAAGTGAGGAGAATGTGTTCCTCTGATTGTTTAATATACATGGGACATGTTACCAGGTGAACAGTATAAGTGAGGAGAGTGAGTTCCCCTGATTGTTTAGTATACCCGACACATGTCAACAGGTGAACAGTATAAGTGAGGAGAGTGTGTTCCCGATTGTTTAATACACACGGGACATGTCACCTGGTGAACAGTATAAGTGAGCAGAATGTGTTCCCCTGATGGTTTCTTTGCACGGGACATGTTACCAGATGAACAGTATAAG